>NC_048581.1:71270801-71453301 GCF_013265735.2 Oncorhynchus mykiss
AAGTCGAGAATTGGTAGGATGGTCAGTTTTACGAGGGTATGTTTGGCAGCATGAGTGAAGGACGCTTTGTTGTGAAATAGGAAGCCGATTCTAGATTTCATTTTGGATTGGATATGCTTAATGTGAATCTGGAAGGAGAGTTTACAGTCTAGCCAGACACCTAGTTATTTGTAGTTGTCAGAACCATCCAGAGTAGTGATGCTGGACGGGCAGGCAGGTGCGGGCAGCAATCGGTTGAATAGCATGCATTTAGTTTTACTTGCATTTAAGAGCAGTTGGAGGCCACGGAAGGAGAGTTGTATGGCATTGAAGCTCCATTTTGATCCAGATAAAAACCCTGAATAACCAATAATGAGGGAGATGTTTGCCTACAGAAAAGCCACTTCATTTAGGAAATGGCTACATCCTTGACTATATTACAATACAAATAAATGGCTATGTTTTTGATGTTATAAACATTATAACAAGACAAGATTCAAATCTCGATGTCCTCAGTCTCACCTTTCTCACTTTCACAGCAGAGGGAGCACTTTAGGTTTACAGGAGTTCAGACAACAAACCCAACCGGACAGAGCAAAGTCCTCAGAAAACAGGGCAGAAGTGTCTATGGGAATGTGTGATATCCCCTAGGTTGCACAGAGAGACAAGAAATCTGCTATTTCGGGGGACAGACATGAATCATGTTACCCCCGCTGGATCGGTGCTTCAAAATGAGACCTTACCCAGGGAGAAACTCTCTTACTTTAGATCAGCCAGTAGTTTAGGTTAGTCCATCTCTTTTATCATCAAAAGAACAAGAGGTCTGAGAACACTGAAAATATGCTTCCACACAAAATATGCTCAACACAGAAGCTACATAGGAAAATAATCACTAGCAGGATGAATTCACATCCTCACACACAACCTGTTAATGTGTGTTTGCTGAAGGTGAGTGTGGAGGGGTTTGGGTATGTACCCCAGAGACTCCTCCCTTCATTGAATCCCTCTTGATAATGCCTTTCGTTGACTTAAACTAGTGATGATGTCAGCGTAATGACATTTCAAAAGACATTAAAAGCCCTTTGTTCACCCCCCCTCCGCCCGAGATCCATCCATCCAAAAGCACCCCATCCCTCAAACCATTTTATATATATATATATTATTTTAATAAAGTTTTTTATATAAAGTGGAAAAAAGTATTTTTATTTAAAAGTTTTATGCATATCGATAGCAACAACCGAATACAATTTGTGGAGTTAATTACACTCACTGTGTATCTCACATAGGCTTTGAAAAAGCACCCGCGAGTACCAGTCACGGCAAGTGGAGATGGCTGCTGGTAAGCTTCCTTGACATTCATTTTTGACTACACATGGCTAGCCTTTGTTTAACCAGCTTAACAGCTGCTATTAGTGAAAATGTGTTTGGAGTTAGTCTATTAGCTAGAAAGGTATGTTAAGGGATTACCTCTTCCAATTATATGGTGGAGAGGTCAAAATAATGAATCTATATACCGAATCTATATATTTGAAATAAGGTTGATAAAGTTGATAAGGCCACTTCTTGTTGCCATTATTATTCATCATTTTTTGCTAACATATGATGAGGGTCCCTGGGTCGCCAGTTTGCCTGGGCGGGGAACCCTGGTCAAGAAATGGTTGAAGACCCCTGGATGACTGCTAAAAAGAGGTAATAAACCTACTTTGTGTATGACTTGGAGGACATTGACATTTGTTTTGCCCACCAGTACTATGCCTTTTGACGTTTGCCATGTTTTAGTGGCTGCCAAATAAAACTAAATGGTATTTCTCAAATGCGCCAAACACAACGGGTGTAGACTTTACTGTGAAATGCTTACTTACAATCCCTTTCCCAACAATGCAGAAATCGTAACGCAATACAATAAAAGACGACAGTACATATAAGTAGTATAGGTACCAAGTCAATTTGCAGGGGTACAAGGTAGTTGAGGTAATATATACACTACGGTTCAAAAGTTTGGAGTCACTTAGTTTTTCTTTAAAAAACAAGGACATTTCAATTTTTTTGTCCACTAAAATAACATAAAATGTATCAGAAATACAGTGTAGACATTGTTAATATTTTAAATGACTATTGTAGCTGGAAACGGATGATTTTTAATGGAATATCTACAGAGGCCCATTATCAGCAACCGTCACTCCTGTGTTCCAAAGGCACGTTTTGTTAGCTAATCCAAGTTTATCATTTTAAAACGCTAATTGATCATTAGAAAACCCTTTCGCAATTATGTTATCACAGCTGAAAACTGTTGTTCTGATTAAAGAAGGCCAGTAGAATTGCTTCTTTAGACTAGTTGAATATCTGGAGCATCAGCATTTGTGGGTTCAATTACAGGCTCAAAATGGCCAGAAACAAAGCACATTCTTCTGAAACTGGTCAGTCTGTTCTTGTTCTGAGAAATGAAGGCTATTCCATTTGAGAAATTGCCAAGAAACTGACGCTCTTGTACAACGCTGTGTACTACTACCCTTAACAGAACAGCGCAAACTGGCTTGAACCAGGATAGAAAGAGGAGTGGGAGGCCCCGGTGCACAACTGAGCAAAAGGACAAGTACATTAGAGTGTCTATTTTGAGAAACAGACGCCTCACAAGTTCTCAACTGGCAGCTTCATTAAATAGTACCCGTAAAATACCAGTCTCAACATAAACAGTGAAGAGGCGACTCCGGGATGCTGGCCTTCTAGGCATGTAAAAGCCTTCAGTTCTCAGAACAAGAATAGACTGAAGAGTTTCAGAAGAAAGAAAGGTGTTCCTTTTGTCCAGGTGGGAAAGAGCAATGTGGAGTGTGATTGAGATTATGTCATCTGTGAATCTGTTGGGGCGGTATGCGAATTGGAGTGGGTCTAGGGTTTCCGGGATGATGGTGCTGATGTGAGCAATGACCAGACTTTCAAAGCACTTCATGTCTACAGATGTGAGTGCCACGGGTCAGTAGTCATTTAGGCAGGTTACCTCCGCTTTCTTGAGCACATGGACTATGGTGGTCTGCTTGAAACATGTAGGTATTAGACTCAATCAGGGAGAGGTTGAACATGTCCGTTAAGATACTTGCAAGTTGGTCGGCGCAAGTTCTAAGTACATGTCCTGGTAATCTGTCTGGCCCTGCGGCCTTGTGAATGTTGACCTGTTTCAAAGGTCTTGCTCACATCGGCTACCGAAAGCGTGATCACACAGTCGTCCGGAACAGCTGGTGCTCTCATGCATGCTTCAGTGTTGCTTGCCTCAAAGTGAGCATAAAAGGCATTTTGCCCGTCTTGTAGACTCGTCACTTGGCATCTCACGGCTAGGCTTCCCATTGTAGTCCGTAATAGTTTGCAAGCACTGCCACATTTGACGAGCGTCAGAGCCGGTGTAGTATGATTCAATCTTAGTCCTATATTGACGCATTGCCTGTTTGATGGTTTGTCTGAGGGCATAGCGGGATTTCTTATAAGCGTCCGGATTAGTGTCCTGCACCATGAAAGCGGCAGCTCGCCTTTGGCTCAGTGCGGATGTTACTTCTAATCCCTGGCTTTTGGTTGGGATATGTACGTACATATCAC
Organism: Oncorhynchus mykiss; assembly: GCF_013265735.2. Taxonomy (NCBI): domain Eukaryota; kingdom Metazoa; phylum Chordata; class Actinopteri; order Salmoniformes; family Salmonidae; genus Oncorhynchus; species Oncorhynchus mykiss. Next base: position 71,274,366 of record NC_048581.1, read on the forward strand.
ATATCCCAACCAGTCACTGTGGGGATGACGTTGTCGATGTACTTATTAATGAAGCTGGTGGCTGATGTGGTATACTCCTCAATGCCATCGGATGAATCAAGGAACATATTCCACTCTGTGCTAGCAAAACAGTCCCTTAGCTTAGCATCCGGTTCATCGGACCACTTCCGTATTGAGCGTGGCATTAGTACTTCCGGTTTGAGTTTTTGCTTGGAAGCAGGAATCAGGAGGACAGAGTTATGGTAAGATTTGCCAAATGGAGGGCGAGGGAGAACTTTGTATGCATCTGTGTGTGGAGTAAAGGTGATCGAGTTCTTTCACCTCTAGTCGCACAGTTGATATGCTGGTGGTAATGAGGGAAGATGGATTTGAGTTTTCCTGCATTAAAATCACCGGCCACCAGGAGTGCACCCTCTGGGTGAGCATTTTCTTGTTTGCTCATTGTCCTATACAGGAGTGCAGTCTTAGTGCCAACATTAGTTTGTGGTGGTAAGTAGCCAACTACAAAAAATATTGCTGACAACTCTCTTGATAAATAGTATGGCCTACAGCTTATCATGAGGTATTCTAAGGCGAGCAGAACCTTGAGACTTTCTTAATATTAGAGCTTGTGCAGCAGTGTTAAGAGTTTGCCCGATGCTGCCATTCTGTCCTGCCAATGTATATAAAAAATAGTTTGATTTATGATTTTCCATGTCATGATTCGGAGAAACATAGGACATGACAGTTCTTCGGATCACGTTGATAGGATAGTCTCAAACTTAGCTTAGCAAGTTTAGTCTTCAGTGACTGCATGTTTGCCAAAGGAACGGAAGGTAGAGGTGGTTTATCCACTCGCCGACGTAGTCCTGCCGGGCTCTATAACGACGCCTCTTCCTTCTTCGAGTGTCGGGGATTTGGGCCTGGTCCAGGATGAACAGAATGTCTTCCACCTCTGACTCATTGAAGTACCAATCCAAATTGAAGTTAGTGATTGCTGTTCTGATGTCCAGAAGCTCTTTTCAGTCATACAGTGGCTTGCAAAAGTATTCACCCCCGTTGGCATTTTTCCTATTTTGATTAAAATCGATTTTTGGTTGTTTTGTATCATTTGATTACACAACATGCCTAACACTTTGAAGATGCAAAACATTTTTTATTGTGAAACAAACAAGAAACAAGACAAAAGAAAACAGAAAACTTGAGCGTGCATTACTATTCACCGTTCCCAAACGTTCCCGTTTTAAACAAGACATTTTGTCACGAAAAGATGCTCGACTATGCATATAATTGACAGCTTTGGAAAGAAAACACTGACGTTTCCAAAACTGCAAAGATATTATCTGTGAGTGCCACAGAACTGATGCTACAGGCGAAACCAAGATGAAATTTCAAACAGGAAATGCCCCAGATTTTGAAGGCGCTGTGTTCCAATGTCTCCTTATATGGCTGTGAATGCGCAAGGAATGAGCCTACACTTTCTGTCGTTTCCCCAAGGTGTCTGCAGCATTGTGACGTATTTGCAGGCATATCATTGGAAGATTGACCATAAGAGACTACATTTACCAGGTGCTCGCTTGGTGTCCTCCGTTGCAATTATTGCGTAATCTCCAGCTGCGTGCATTTTTTCATTTGCTTCAGAGGAGAAACCCAACTGCCACGAATGACTTATCATCGAATAGATATGTTAAAAACACCTTGAGGATTGATTCTAAACAACGTTTGCCATGTTTCTGTCGATATTATGGAGTTAATTTGGAAAAAAGTTTGGCGTTGTAATGACTGAATTTTCAGGTTTTTTCTTACCCAAACGTGATGAACAAAACGGAGCGATTTCTCCTACACAAATAATATTTTTGGAAAAACTGAACATTTGCTATCTAACTGAGAGTCTCCTCATTGAAAACATCCGAAGTTCTTCAAAGGTAAATGATTTTATTTGAATGCTTTTCTTGTTTTTGTGAAAATGTTGCCTGCTGAATGCTAGGCTTAATGCTATGCTAGCTATCAATACTCTTACACAAATGCTTGTGTAGCTATGGTTGAAAAGCATATTTTGAAAATCTGAGATGACAGTGTTGTTAACAAAAGGCTAAGCTTGTGAGCCAATATATTTATTTCATTTCATTTGCGATTTTCATGAATAGTTAACGTTGCGTTATGCTAATGAGCTTCAGGCTATGATTACGCTCCCGGATACGGGATTGCTCGACGCAAGAAGTTAAATGTTTCCCTTTAAACCACTCGAGTGTTGCTTTAGCAGTATGCTTAGTGTTATTGTCCTGCTGGAAGGTGAACCTCCATCCCAGTATCAAATCTCTTGAAGACTGAAACAGGTTTCACTCAAGAATTTCCCTGTAATAGGCGCCATCCATCAGTCCTTCAATTCTGACCAGTTTCCCAGTCCATGCCAATGGAAAACATCCCCACAGCATGATGCTGCCATCATTGTGGGGATATTGTTCTCGGGGTGATGAGAGGTGTTGGGATTGCGCCAGACATAGCGTTTTCCTTGATGACCAAAAAGCTCAATTTTAGTCTCATCTGACCAGAGTACCTTCTTCTATGTATGGGGAGTCTCCTACATGCCTTTTGGTGAACACCAAACGTGTTTGCTTATTTATTTTCTTTATTAAGCAATGGCTTTTTTCTGGCCACTCTTCCGTAAAGCCCAGCTCTGTGGAGTGTACGGCTTAAAGTGGTCCCATGGACAGATACTCCAATCTCCCCTGTGGAGCCTTGCAGCTCCTTCAGGGTTATCTTTGGGTCTCTTTGTTGCCTCTCCAATTAATGCCCTCTTTGCCTGGTCCGTGAGTTTTGTTGGGCGGCCCTCTATTGGCAGGTTTGTCGTGGTACCATATTCTTTCAATTATTTAATAATGGATTTAATGGTGCTCCGTGGGATGTTCAAAGTTTCTGATATTGTTTTATAACCCAACCCCGATCTGTACTTCTCCACAACTTTGTACCTGACCTGTTTGGAGAGCTCCTTGGTCTTCATAGTGCTTGGTGGTGCCCCTTGCTTAGTGGTGTTGCAGACTCTAGGGCCTTTCAGAACAGGTGTATATATACTGAGATCATGTGATACTTAGATTGCACACAGGTGGACTTTATTTAATGAATTATGTGACTTTTGACGGTATTTGGTTGCACCAGATCTTATCTAGGGGCTTCATAGCAAAGGGAGTGAATACATAAGCACGCACCCCTTTTCCGTTATTATTATTTTTTTAAACGTTTTATTTCACTTCACCAATTTGGACGATTTTGTGTTTGTCCACTACATGAAATCCAAATAAAAATCTATTTAAATTACAGGTTAAAATGCAACAAAATAAGATAAACGCCAAGGGGGGTGAATACCTTTGCAAGGCACTGTAGGAAATGATGTCGGAAATATCATGTACAAAAAAACGGACACAAATGGTCAGGAGCCCTTAAAACGGCTGCTATTCCCCCCAGCGCCATTATTAAGGTGTGTGTCACAAGGTGTGAGGAGGACATACCTAAGCATAGAACCAGAAAAACTGGTTCACATTTGAGTGTCCTTTGACTATACATGTGCGCTCTCATCTTGTCTTCTTTGGGGTGGGGTAAGATGATGACTACTGGTTGAATAAAACTAATAAAAATGTTCTGTAATGAATTGTTTAAGCTCTGCTTTGACAGTGCTAAAATGCACGAGTATTTTACATGAGTAGGTATCAGTATTAATAGGTACATACATATACAAACCATCATAAAAATCTCTTAACATCACACACACACGCCTTGCAGCCCTTACAGGTGTCAGTCAGACTGGTGGATCAGATATACAAATACCAACTACCCAAAACCATGTACCTGTAGACATGCACACACATATACACACCATCAGCATAGCCTAGACAAAGAAACGGTCTGTAGGTTTTCAACAACGCAGCTACACACCACATACCTGGTTGTTTTCCCTCAGCCCAACTGATGCTTGACTATGTCAGTCTGTGTCTACAGACACAGTGGCTACACAGCACTGAGCGTTTCCCTGCTCACCCCCAGCTAATGCTTAGACACAGTGAACAGTACGACATGCTACAGACCGCACCATCCTCCAGCCTGAAGGAAACAACCATACAAGGGAAAGAACAGGGTAAAGATGAAACTAGAGAACACCAATAACACCTCCCTGCCTATATACCCATCTAATGGTTTACAATGTGAAGCTCCCTTTCTGTAATCTGCAATGCAGAGAGAATACTCTGCTCTGTGCTCCATTGTTCAGGTGGCATCTAGAGCTGATGCTAGGAGAATCTGCAGATACACTCATTCACCACACATCTACTCTACCATCATCCAATAGCTTTCGGGCACAAACAGAAACATCAAATCAAATTTTATTGGTCACATACACATGTTAGCAGAGGTTATTGCAAGTGTAGTGAAATTATTGTACACATATGCACAGACAGACAAACACTTACGCAAGCTGACACATTAAAGAGAGAGGACAGTCTTCTGCCTGTGAGAAGCACAAGACAAAGTCCTACTGCGCCACATACAAACCATGCAGGATAGAATTAGGCAGAGAAAAAGGGCTACTAGTGGTCCCCCATCTGTGCCTGTGTGCTAGATGTAGCTGAGCCTGCTTGCATGTCTGCCGATCTCCATCGTCCCTCTTTGCTTCTGTCCAACCCCCTCTCCAACCCCGACCTATACACAAGCCATCCACCATGCTCCAGCATGGCAATACATCACACATACAAAAAAGAATAGCAGCAACAGCAGACAAATCAAATCCCACTTGCCTTGATGCAGAGCGAGGGAGAGAGGAAGAGAGAGGTAGAACGGTAGCCCACAGACTGCAGCAAGGATCCTGTTGATCTCTCTATGCAGGGCAGGCAGGCAGACTGAGACACAAACACAGAGAGGAGAGCTCTGCTGCTGCCAAGACCATCACAGCGACGAGAGGAAAACAACAGCGGAGAAGAGGGAACAGCAGCTACAGCAGCGAAAAGAAGATTGGGAATGTAGAGCAGGAATGCAGAGAGGGTGAGGTGACCGCAGGGAAATCGACCAACGCCGGAAGATTGGAGAGGGAAAAGAGGGTAGCAGAGGGAGACAGAAGAGAGAGAAAAAGGGAGAGAGAAAAGAGAGAGATAGTAGTGGACTGTGGTAGTTGGAGATGGACTGTAGTGAGGCTAGTGTGAGAAGTCAACAGTGTGACAGGAGGAAAGGCAGAAGAAGGAGCCAGAGGCATTACGCTGCTCGTCTATGCTGTAGCTGATATTCCCCATCCAGCAACAATTGTCTATAGAATCTGTAGAAGGGCAGGCAGGGAGAGCCGGTTGGCCGGGTCAATTCCTGTCTACTAGGCACTGAGGACAGGCGACAATAACGTCACAGACAAACTCTGATTATATGAATGATGAAAGAGTGGAGTCAAGCATAGTCTCGGAGATGTGTGTGTGTATAAGAGAAGGGGAGTTTGAACTGCATGGTTTGAGCACCAGAGAGGTGGAGGCTTGAGGAGGATTCCCCCAGTCAGTAGTATAGCACACTCCTCCATCTGTCATCTCCAGTTGCTTTCTGTCCATTAATCACAGCCTCCTCACAAACGCCCTAGCTGACCCAAAGACACATCTATACCACCACACACTGACCTCCAGTCACAAGGGCCTGGAAGGGCAAGGGGAGAAACCAAACCACGGCCGAAAACATAACCAGTCCTTGTGCCCTTTCACCTCCTCTCTCTCTCCACATCTATACTGAGTCTATTTGTAAGAAATTAATCCAATTAATACATGTATTATTATTACTGCATATCATATTGTACACCTTCGGTGGTATGTTTCCTTCCTTGGTTAACCATAATACCATTTATCAGGATGTCAATGGGAGTCGGAGTCAGGAGAGAAGAGCTAGGCCTTTGGTAATTAAAACGTCCATTATGACCAGACTAGCACAATCCAGGCCTGTCTGGCTGACATATGGCACACTGGGTAATTCCAATAAAGTCCTGAGAAAAAAGCCCCTGGAATACAGACAGCAATTTGCGTGAGAGGGTCATGAATAAACTAATTGAAAATCCAATGATGAGAATCATTAGGAAAAAGCCCTGTCTGGAGTAGGCTAGAGGCCAATCAGGCCTCTCAATGCACACATTAAAGGATGTATCTGGGGCTTTAGAAAACATGCTTGGATAACAAGGCATTGAAGGAGAGGAATAGAATTAACAGTGTTGAAATGCCATACTACTCAAAGCCTTGATAATGTAGTAGACACATTGAATTGTGGATTGGGTGAGGGGACTAAAAGAATCTAGCCAATAAATAAAATACTGTATGTTTGGTATAACAAATAAACAAGGAATGCCATCCCATACATAAATGCCAAATGGCAGTCGCTGACTACTACACATCTATATGCTAAAAATAACCCATTCTATTCCCCTATGTTATGTGTATGACTGCACACTGTCTCCTGGTCTCACCAGTTGATTGCTCTTCCTTTTCTGTCCGTCTGTCTGTCATGGCTAACACATTAACACCAGGGAATTCCATCTCCAACATCAGAAGGATGATAATCAAAGCTGCTGCTCAGGGATTGGTCCACACAGCTAGATGTAGGATCCAAATGGGAATGGGGAGAACAGGCGAGGGCATCCATCTATCTCTCTGGCCACAGAGAGGAGAGGAGGGAACATCCACAGAAAACAGGTCCAAATCCTTGGACATCATGTAATATACTGTACACTCGGAGAAGAAATAGGAGTGAAGATGGGCGTGAGGTTCTGATCAATATGTAGTTTGTTTAATCACTGTGAATATTGATTGAGCAAAAGCCCCCAGGAATATCAACCATGGATGGCGCTGGACCTTGTCACTCTAATCAAATAGTACTGGGAAAGGTAAATATCTGTCTGATTGACTGGATAAAGAGGATTGAGAGCATGGGCTTCATGGTCATCTGGTTCCACTCATCAGTGGGAGGAGGAAGCCATCTCCTCCCGTCTGTGTGTTATCCAGTGCTCACGACTCGCATAGTATTCTGAGTATCTGTATCTCTGAGGGGCTAGAAGCTCCCTTAGAACCTGACAACCCATTTGACCATTCAGATGACACAGAGACATACGGGAACATGAGACCTCCAGCGTGAAGCTTCACTAAACAGCACAGAGTCCTTGCAAAGCTACACACCAAACCAGCACAGTAAACATAAGACATTAATCCAATAACACAAAGATTAGGAGGAAGAAGATGACGATGAGGAGGAGTAGAAAACAGAACTTAAAAGATTGTGGGCTACTCACAAGGCACAGCATGGCGGTAGAGGTTGTCTCGAATGGTCTGCTGCAGTTCGTGGTCCGGGGAGGACTTCTGGAAGCGCTGGCTCAGATAGTGCTTCAGGTCCTTATTTAGCTTGGTTCCTGTAGGCAGCCAGACAAACAGGAAGACATGTGTTAACTACATCACAACACAACATGGACGCCCAACTGTATATAACAGCAAATCCAAACATGGCTGCCTTGCATTTCGTGTGCACACCACTCTCACAGTCCATTTCATTACATCCATAGAAAGCAGGGGAGAACGACTGCCCCTCTCATTGAAGCCACGGAGGGTCAAGGCCGACCGCGATACTGCAGACATTGTTAGCAGAAAACAGGAACCCTCATTATAGTGAATGGAAAAACTGCAATCTTCGTGGTACATTTTTGTGGAGCAGCTCAAACTAAGCAAGTTATGTCTCCATGAAATGCCATCTTAACCTACTTCATTTGGCTTCAATGTGCTATTGAGTCTTTACATAGGAAAGAATGTGATCTATGGCTTTGTCTATTCATATATACAGTCATTGATAGAAACACACCAGTCGGACATGAATAGGCATAATATAACTGAGAGACTCAGTTCTCCCTCCCTCCCTCCCTCCTCTGCAAACCTTCCCTTGTCACTTGGAGGGGTACCTGGCTAGCTCTCTCTCTCCCAGACTGTAGACAGTCAGTCCTGTAGTGACAGTGCTGCCTGGTGGCTCAGCCCCCTCCCACAGCTATGCCATCTGTCTCTCAGACACACAGTGGGAAAGGCTAACTGGTAGCCGCTAACACAGTGCTAGTGGCAGAGAGAGGAGCCAAACGCTTTCCTGTTGACACATCACACTGACTGGGAGAGCCCACGGTACATCAATGCCAGTCAGCACATTCTCACATGCAGGGTCATTTTCACACAACATTTACAGAGCCAGACTACTCTCTAAGAAATACGTTTATTACACACATACTAACATACAGTATATGCTAGGATTGTATCACCATTTACATGCCAGTAATTCTGCAATGGACCCACGTTTTCTGGAGTGCATTAATGTACAGGGTGGTGCAATAATGACCATCCTACCAATCCTCGACTTCGGCGATGTCATTTCCAAAATAGCATCCAATACCCTACTCAATAAATTGGATGCAGTCTATCACAGTGCCATCCGTTTTGTCACCAAAACCCCATATACTATCCACCACTGCGACCTGTACGCTCTCGTTGGTTGGCTCTCGCTTCATACTCGTCGCCAAACCCACTGGCTCCAGGTCATCTACAAGACCCTGCTAGGTAAAGTTCCCCCTTATCTCAGCTCGCTGGTCACCATAGAAGAACCCACCTGTAGCACGCGCTCCAGCAGGTATATCTCTCTAGTCACCCCCAAAACCAATTCTTCCTTTGGCCCCCTCTACTTCCAGTTCTCTGCTGCCAATGACTGGAACGAACTACAAAAATCTCTGAAATTGGAAACACTTATCTCCCTCACTAGCTTTAAGCACCAGCTGTCAGAGCAGCTCACAGATTACTGCACCTGTACATAGCCCATCTAGAATTTAGCCCAAACAACTACCTCTCCCCCTATTTATTTATTTAGCTCCTTTGCACCCCATTATTCTATCTCTACTTTGCACATTCTTCCACTGCAAATCAACCATTCCATTGTTTTTACTTGCTATATTGTATTTACTTCGCCACCATGGCCTTTTTTTGCCTTTACCTCCCTTATCTCACCTCACTTGCTCACATTGTATATAGACTTATTTTTCGACTGTATGTTTGTTTTACTCCATGTGTAACTCTGTGTTGTTGTATGTGTCGAATTGCTTTGCTTTACCTTGGCCAGGTCACAATTGTAAATGAGAACTTGTTCTCAACTTGCCTACCTGGTTAAATAAAGGTGAAATAAAAAAAATTAAAAACATAATAATGATCCATTGAGCTCAATGACCAAAAATGAACATAAATTATCATATTTCTGTGCTTCTGTAATCTGTATGATAACACCCCTGTGTGTGATTGACATATACATTCAAACCACAATCTCTGAGCCAGGTTTCAGCCAACTCGGGCAAACAGTCTGCTGGCGAATTAAAAGCACCAGATTGTGTTGTCATGGAAACAGTGTGTGTGTGCACCATTGTGTAGGACTACTCTGCTGGTAAATAAAGCCAGAGGCCTCTAATAAGATGCTTGGGGCAGCTAGCCTTGCTAGAGCAGGCATACTAGTACACAGTTCTATGTGTAGTGCAATGCTCTCAGTCATCCAGTCATGTGAGGACTTCCTCACTGGATCTCCACTCCCACTGTGCCAGACCAGACAGAGACCTGTCAACAGTGCCTCCTCCACAGTGGAAAGTTAATGGCCATCCCTCAAACTCATTCTGTTCCTTTCCATCCTCTGGCATTTGAGGCCATCCCCTGGAATTGCTTTGAGATTTGTCTCTGCATGAATGATAACATTCTCACCATTTGAAAACCTCCTACAGGTAGGTAGGTAGGTAGGTAGGTAGGTAGGTAGGTAGGTAGGTAGGTAGGTAGGTAGGTAGGTAGGTAGGTAGGTGTGTGTGGTGTGTGGGTGTGTGTCATAAGCCTTCTATAGGAGTACATTCTGGCTTTGGTCATTCCCCTCTCCCATCCAGGCATGTCATTGTGTCTTAGTATTTAGTATTTTATTAGGATCCCCATTAGCAACTGCTAAAGTAGCAGCTACTCTTCATGGGGTTCAAACTTAATGTCTTGATCCCTAAACAGTTTGCCAGCCATTATTCAGACCAATGAAGAGTCACACATACCCTGGAAAGTCCCAGAAGCAGTCTGACCTCGATGGCAGACCCCCACCATGGAGGCAAATCACCACCATCAGCCCTCCAAGATCTAACCAACAGGAGACATACCGGGGCTAGGAAGGAGAGGAGCGGAGGCTCGAGGGGTAAAGGTGGACAAGGCAGAAGGGGAGTTACTGTGAAACAGTGGGCAGATTAAAGATAGAATATTGAGTAATCCAGTAGTGCTGCAGTATGACAAGACTTAAAAATGGTGATCTGTCTGGTGAATCACTGCCTCCAGTAACCTCCAGTAGCCATTACATAACAACTCATTGAATTCTGCATCTCCTGTCCTCTCGTAGGAGGGGACCGACAGTCTAATTTGATTGAAAAGATGTTTAGAGTAAATACATTCTTTAAAAAATCCAATAAAAATCCAATCAAATGTATGTCACATGCGCAAAATACAACAGGTGTAGACATTACAGTAAACAGCTTGCTCACAAGCAGTTTCCCAACAATACAGAGTTAAATAAAACATTTAAAAAAAAGACATGATAAATAAAACACACAAGAAATAAGCTATATACAAGGAGTAGCAATACCACGTCAATGTGCAGGGATAAGTGGTAGTTGAGGTAGATACAGTATGTACATGTAGGCATGGGTAAAGTGACTAAGCATCAGGATATATAACAAGACAGGACTGAATGCTTGTGATGACACAGGCCCTTTAGACTGAAGTTTGATTTGCTAATTGTTACCTACTTTACAAGAAAAGGAAATCACTTAAAATCATGCCAAAAGCCCACAGAAGGGTCATCCATACATCTTACTGCAGCACTCAGTGCACTGTGGTGTGCAAACACTAAGTGCTGACTGGAGATGATATCAAACTGTAAAACAGACAAACAGATACCCACTCAATATATTGTGTGCACAGAACACACACACACCTCAATGAGTCATTGACCACAGATAGCCCCATGTGAGATGAGAGGTAGCAACATCTCTTTGAGTTAATCATTTGAACTACTTGAACTGAAATCAGTTTTATCTAATTTCTACCAGCATGTCAACCTGTGCAAGTAAAGGCAAGAAAAAAATCTAGATCACCTTTATTCCACACATAAAGCTCTCCCTGGCAAATCTGACCATAATCATCTTCCTGATTCCTGCCTACAAGCAATAACTCAAACAGGAAGTACCAGTGATGCGCTCAATACGGAAGTGGTCTGATGAAGCAGATGCTAAGCTCCAGAACTGTTTTGCTACCACAGACTGGAATATGTTCCAGGATTCATCCGATGGCTTTGAGGAATGTACCACAACAGTCACCGGCTTCATTAATTACTGCATCGACGACATCGTCCCCACAGTGACCGTACGTAAATACGTAAGTACATATCCCAACCAGAATACATGGATTAAAGGCAACATCCACAATGAGCTAAAGGCTAGAGCTTCCGCTATCAAGGAGCAAAATCCCACTATGCCCTCCAATGAACCATCAAACAGGCATAGCATCAATACAGCACTAAGATTGAATCCTCCTACACCGGTTCGGAGGCTATTCGAATGTGGCAGGGCTTGCAAACTATCACAGATTACAAAGGGAAACCCAGCTGTGAGCCGTCCAGTGACGTAAATACCTTCTATGCTCGCTGCGAGGCTAGCAACACTGAATCATGCATGAAAGAACAAGGTGTTCCAGACAACTGTATGATCACGCACTCCATAAACGATGTGAGTAAAACCTTTAAAACAGGTTAACATTAAGATGGATTAGCAGAACGCGTACATGCGCTGACCAGCTGGCTAGTGTCTTCCCTGACATTTTCAACCTCTCCCTGACCCAGTCTGTAATACCAACATGTTTCAAGTAGACCATCATAGTGCCTGTGTCCAAGAATGCCAAGGTAACCTGTCTAAATGACTACCGCCCCATAGCACTCACATCTGTAGCCATTAAATACTTTGCAAGGCATGGCTCACATCAACAACATCATAACAGACACCCTGGACCCACTCCAATTCACATACCGCCCCAACAGATCCACAGATGACGCAATCTCTATTGCACTCCACACTGCCCTTTCACACCTGGAACACCTACGTCAAAATGCTCAACATTTAACACCATAGCACCCTCTAAGCTCATCACTAAGCTACGGACCCTGGAATTAAACAACTCCCTCTGAAACTGGACCCTGGAATTCCAGTCGAGCCACCCCCAAGTGGTGAGGATAGGTAACAACACATCTGACACAATGACCATCATCACAGGGGCCCCTCATGGGTGTGTGCTTTGTCCCCTCCTCTTCTCCCTGTTCACCCATGACTGCGTAGCTGCGCACAACTCCAAAACCATCATTAAGTTTGCTGACAACGCCACTGTGGTAGGCCTGATCACCGACGACGATGAGACAGCCATCAGGGAGGAGATCAGAGACCTGGCAGTGTGGTGACAGGACAGCAACCCCATTCCACCTCAGGAAGCTAAAAAGATTTGCATGTGACCTCAGATCCTCAAAAAGTTCTACAGCTTCACCATTGAGAGCATCTTGACTGGCTGCATCACCCCTTGGTATGACAACTGCTTGGCCCTCCAACGCAAGGCACTACAGAGGGTAATGCTAACGGCCCAATTATCACTGGGCCTGAGCTCCCTGCCATCCAGGACCTATATACCAGGTAGCACCATTTAAAAAAAAAAACTCCAGCCACCCAAGTCATAGACAGTTCTCTCTGCTACGGCACGGCAAGCGTACCGGTGAACCAAGTCTGGAACCAACAGGACCCTGAACAGCTTCTACCCCCAAGCCATGATACTGGTAATTAGTTAAATAGCTAACCTGGACTATCTGCATTGACCCTTTTTCTACTAACACTTTTATTCATCACATATGCTGTTGTTACTGTTTATTATCTATCCTGTCGCCTAGTCACTTTACCCATGTAATCACTGTTCCCCTCTACTTCTTTGTGACTGCTGCTTTCAATGACGGCCTAGGAACAGTGGGTTAACTGCCTTGTTCAGGGGCAGAACGACAGATTTGTACCTTGTCAGCTCGGGGATTCGATCTTGCAACCTTTCGGTTACTAGTCCAACGCACTAACCACTAGGCTAAATAATTAGCCTACTGCTAGACGACAAGGGCAGCCAGCATCTTTCAGAGTATGTATCTCAGCTGGGAGGAACAGTCCATTGGCATCACTACATTATAGGAGGACAGAACAGTCTGTGCAGAAGCATGACAACAGGGATTGGACAGCTGCCATGGCCTGCTAGGTAAGACCAGGCCAACCTGCTGTTAGCCTCTGTCTGACACCAAGCTGCTGCTACTGTACTGAGGATTCCACAACAGGGTCACTCACTTTGCTACTAGCTAGCTATCTAGCTAGCATGCCAGTTGGCCTAATGTACTAGCTAGACAAGCTTCCACATTCCACACCTTAATACTACACACCCTAACAACCCTGATATGGTCCCAGATTTGATATGGTCCTTTGAGCTGTATCTAGGAGATACTCATCATCAATAAACTGTATTCATTACAAAACACAGTTTCAGGTCAGCAGGCCACCCCTATCCTCTCCTTAAATCCGTACAGTCCCAGGCTGCCAGGCCCAACAAATCACACCGGAGAGAAATAATCCCATTAACTGGTACTGAATGGATAGGAGCTACAGTCTAACTGTACCTAAACACACAGTTACTGACTGAGACAGTAAGAGCCATGTAATCACTGTTCCCCTCTACTTCTTTGTGACTGCTGCTATTCTGACAATGGCTAAACTGAATCACAAACCACATGATATGACCCATCTTAAATATCTGACTAGGCTTTTCGTAAAGCACATACTGTAGTTCTGATGGTTTCAATCTGTCCTGCAGAGAGCTAGGGGTAGAGGAAATGGTGAGAGGCAACCATTGGTTCCCTCAAATCCCTCCTCAAACAGATAATTAGTGAATACATTTCCTCCAAACAGAGCCCACCTGGCAGAGATTTCAGTAAGCCCCCCCGTCAGCAGGCAGGCTTTTAGTATGGACACACAACTACACTATCCATAGAGGGAGGGAGTGAGACAGAGAAACAGTCATTTTCTACAAAACTAATACCATTGGTGAGTGGCAATACTATAAAGGCTGGCCAGGACACATGCAGTAGAGATCAGCCAGCCAACTCTCCACACAGTGACTGCACCCGGAGTAAAGCTCTTCAGCCAGGCACAAAAAGACATTGCACCGCCACAGCCAAGGCCCTCTGTTGGCAGTGGACTTCATCTGTTATTCACACATTGCAAAAATAATACCCCCATACACTCACTCCTCAGCTGACTTTACTAGTTGAGCTGCAATGTGAAAAATTAAAGAACCGACAGATTAGTAAATTGCTGCAGTAATACGTTTTGTTACACTTCTTCCCAGAAACAAAGAGCTTGATTATATATGTAAAAAATATATTTAACCTTTAGTTAACAATGACGGCCTACCAAAAGGCAAAAGGCCTCCTGAGGAGACGTGGGCTGGGATAAAAACAAAAGTTATACTTTGGACAAAACACACATCACGACAAGAGAGACAACAAAACACGACATCAAGAGAGACCTATAAGACAACAACATAGCATGGCAGCAACACGTGACAACACAGCATGGTAGCAACACAACATGACAACAACATGGCAGCAGCACAACATGGTAGTGGCACAAAACATGGTACCTTATTGGACACAAACAACAGCACAAAGAGCAAGAGGGTAGAGACAATACATTGCACGAAGTAGCCACAACTGTCAGTAAGAGATTCAATGTTTGAGTCTTTGAATGAAGAGGTGGAGATAAAACTGTCCAGTTTGAGTGTTTTTTGCAGCTTGTTGCAGTCGCTAGCTGCAGTGAACTGAAAAGAGGAGTGACCCAGGGATGTGTGTGCTTTGGGGACCTTTAACTGAATGTGACTGGCAGAACGGATGTTGTATGTGGAGCATGAGGGCTGCAGTAGGTATCTCAGATTGGGGGGAGTGAGGCCTAAGAGGGTTTTATAAATAAGCATTAACCAGTGGGTCTTGCGACGGGTATACAGACATGACCAGTTTATAGAGTGCAGTAGTGATGTGTCCTATAAGGAGCATTGGTGGCAAATCTGATTGCCAAATTGTACAGAACATCTAGCCGCTCGAGAGCACCCTTACCTGCCGATCTATAAATTACGTCTCTGTAATCTAGCATGGGTAGGATGGTCTTCTGAATCAGTTTCCCCTATTACGATAGGGGAAACCAAGACTAGATTTAACCTTAGCCTGCTGCTTTGATATGTGCTGGGAGAAGGACAGTGTACTGACTAACCATACTCCCAAGTACTTTTATGAGGTGACTACCTCAAGCTCAAAACCCTCAGAAGTAGTAATCACACCGGTGGGGAGAGGGGCATCCTTCTTACCAAACCACATGCCTTTTGTTTTGGAGGTGTTCAGAACAAGGTTAAGGGCAGAGAAAGCTTGTTGGACACTAAGAAAGCTTTGTTGTTGAGCGTTTAACACAACATCTGGAAAGGGGCCAGCTGAGTATAAGACTGTCTCATCTGCATATAAATGGATGAGAGAGATTCCGCTATGCTATGTTGTTGATGAAATTGAGAAGACCGTGGGGCCTAGGATCGAGCCTTGGGGTACTCCATTGGGGACAGGCAGTGGCTGAGACAGCAGATGTTCTGACTTTATACACTGCACTCCTTGAGGTAGTTAGCAAACCAGGCCAAAGACCCCTCAGACACCAATACTCCATAGCCAGCCCACAAGAATGGAATGGTCTACCGCATCAAAAGCTTTGACCAAGTCAATAAAAATAGCAGCACAACATTGCTTAGAATCAAGGGCAATGGTGACATCATTGAGGACCTTTAAGGTTTCAGTGACACATCCATAACCTGAGCGGAAACCAGATTGCACACCAGAGAGAATACTATAGACATCAAGAAAGCCAGTCAGTTTTTTATTGACACGTTTTAACAACACTTTTGATAAACAGGGCAAAATAGAAATTGGCCTATAACAGTTAGGATCAGCTAGATCTCCCCCTTTAGATAAAGGATGCACCCTGTGGCTTCCTTCCAAGCAATGGGAACCTCCGCGGAGAAGAGAGACAGGTTTAAAAGGTCAGAGATAGGCTTAGCGATGAGAGTGGCTGCAACCTTAAAGAAGAAGGGGTCTAAACCATCTGACCCAGCTCCATTAGCACCTCTGACTCAGTGACCGCTTGCAGGGAGAAACTTTGTAACGGGGCAGGGGAAAAAGAGGGAGGACCATCAGGGCTAGTCGCATTAAAAGGGGTGGGAGATGAGGAAATGTTGGACGGGCAAGGAGGCATGGCTAAGTCAAATAGGAATCCTGACTTAATAAAGTGGTGATTAAAGAGCTCAGCCATGTGCTCCTTGTCAGTAACAACCACATCATCAACATTAAGGGACATGGGCAGCTGTGAGGAGGATGGATTATTCTCCAGGTCTTTAACCGTTTTCCAGAACTTCTTGGGGTTAGACCCAGAGAGAGAGAACTGCTCCTTAAAGTAATTAACTTTGGCCTTCCGGATAGCCTGAGTGCACTTATTTCTCATTTGCCTGAACGAGAGCCAGTCAGCCTGAGTATGCGTATGCCGAGCCGTTCGCCAAATGGAATTTTTGAGGTGGAGTAACTCTGCCAGCTCACGGTCTAACCAGGGGCTGAACCTTTTTCATTCTCATTTTCTTAAAATGGGGGCGTGTTTGTTAACAATACCACTGAAAATATCAAAAAGAAGGACCAAGCGTCTTCAACAGAGGGGATCAAGCTGATTCTATATCAATTTACAGAGGCCAGGTCATGAAGGAAGGCTTGCTTACTGGGGCTCTCTCATACCGTCCCTGGGAGGGGTGCGTCACCTGAGTGGGTTGAGTCACTGATGTGATCATCCTGTCTGGGTTGGCGCCCCCCCCCCCTTGGGTTGTGCCGTGGCGGAGATCTTTGTGGGCTATACTCAGCCTTGTCTCAGGATGATAAGTTGGTGGTTGAAGATATCCCTCTAGTGGTGTGGGGGCTGTGCTTTGGCAAAGTGGGTGGGGTTATATCCTTCCTGTTTGGCCCTGTCCGGGGGTGTCCTCGGATGGGGCCACAGTGTCTCCTGACCCATCCTGTCTCAGCCTCCAGTATTTATGCTGCAGTAGTTTATGTGTCGGGGGGCTAGGGTCAGTTTGTTATATCTGGAGTACTTCTCCTGTCCTATTCGGTGTCCTGTGTGAATTTAAGTGTGCTCTCTCTAATTCTCTCTTTCTCTCTTTCTTTCTCACTCTCGGAGGACCTGAGCCCTAGGACCATGCCTCAGGACTACCTGACATGATGACTCCTTGCTGTCCCCAGTCCACCTGGCCGTGCTGCTGCTCCAGTTTCAACTGTTCTGCCTTATTATTATTGGACCATGCTGGTCATTTATGAACATTGAAACATCTTGGCCATGTTCTGTTATAATCTCCACCTGGCACAGCCAGAAGAGGACTGGCCACCCCACATAGCCTGGTTCCTCGCTAGGTTTCTTCCTAAGTTTTGGCCTTTCATGGGAGTTTTTCCTAGCCACCGTGCTTCTATACCTGCATTGCTTGCAGTTTGGGGTTTTAGTCTGGGTTTCTGTACAGCACTTTGAGATATCAGCTGATGTACGATGGGCTATATATATACATTTGATTTGATTTGCTAATTAAAAATGTTTAACAGCCGTCTATGACAAATCAGGACAGATCGTTTCACTGAGCAGCCATTACGAACACAGGCTGTAAAACCGTGATCACTAAGGTCAATACGGAAAACTTTTCTTTTTCTTGGTGTTTGGAGTCATACCTTGTGGGATTGGTAATAATCTGAGAAAGACTGAGGGAGTCCCAATGCTTTAGGACTTGTTCAGTCACCTAGCAGGACAAATTCAGACTTAGTGTAATCGGCCAGGAGAGAGTATAGGGCATTTAGGGTACAGGCAGGTGCTGATGATGGACGATAACACCCAGCAACAGTCAACACAGAGCTATTTGAAAGTTTAATGCTTAAAACCAGCTAATCAAATTGTGAACCCACACTTTCAATTGATCAATTTTAGGTAATAAGCTTCTAGAGTGCAGAAAACCCAGGTTTTTACGAGAGCAGACATCCAGTAAACTCTGTCATTAACTCATTGAGTTACTGACAAAGCCGAGAGACAGAACATTCCTCTGTCTTGTCTGACTGAGCTGCCATGTACTGTTGTTAAAAGCAAAAATGGCTAACTATATCATGAAGAGTTCAGCATGTTGATCTCAGAATGTGTTCTGCTAAGGGTGTCCTCTGGACAGCCTATTAAAGCAGGGTTATTCATTAATAAATAGGAGCAGCAGTGGGATGGAGCTATCGGATATAATTTACCGCCATTGATTGTTACGGTTAGGATAAGGGTCAGGATAATCTGAGCCTAGATCTGTGCTTAGGGGGCGAGCATGTTAAATACTGTCCAGCCCAGCCTTCATTACCAGCAGCTGAAATCCCCCGTCGGCGTGAGTCTCTGCTGGGACCCCAAAGTATTTACTGCTATCTAATGTGAGAGAGGAGTTCTCATTACGCTAAAGGCATGGCCATCAGGGCTCCCGGTCAATAAACACTCTCCTGCTACTAACTAACCTCACAACTGCCTGTCAGTCACCACTCTGTCTCTGACAGAAAGAACACATGGTCTCAACTCTGACTGGCAAAACATGCATCAGACTTATTGAATTATTAATATAGTGATAAACACATTGTAAATAAGTGTAGTACTTGTTCTTTTCTTTCTCCCCCTTCCTCTCTGCCTGTCTCCATCTCCCTCGCCGCCTCCCTCCCTCCAGGCTCAACACTGCCCTCTGCGTTCCTCTACATTAGGCTTCACTTGCGTTACTGCCGGGCCCAGTCGCCATGGCAACGCCAGTGGTATTAGCATGGATACTGCAGTGGTGACAGACAGTGAGCCGGGTCTGCTGCCTCCAACTGGACCCCTGGTGAACTACACAAACACCTTCAGGCCACATCAGGACTGCTCCAGCATTCCTGACACAAACAGTTCATCTAATGAGTTTGATGATACAATTCTCAGTTGCACACTGCTACCACCACTGAAAATAATTGTTTAGCTGACCTAAAGCAACACACGAATGGACAATAACATCCAGCGTGTACAAAACCTCCTAATATTGAGTTGCAACCCTTTTGCCCTCAGAACAGCCTCAATTCGTTAAGGCATGGACTCTACGAGGTGTCGAAAGTGTTCCACAGAGATGCTGGCCCATGTTGAATCAAATGCTTCCCACAGTTGTGCCAAGTTAGCTGAAAGTCCTTTGGGTAGTGATCCATTCTTGATACACACAGGAAACTGTTGAGCATGAATAACCCAACAACGTTGCAGTTCTTGACACAATCAAAATGGTGAGCCTGGCACCGACTAGCCTTACCCCGTTCAAACGCACTTCAATCATTTGTCTTGCCTATTCACCCTCTGAATGGCACACACACATAATTCATGTTTCAATTGCCTAAAGGCTTACAAATCCTTATTTAACTTGTCTCATCCCCTTCATATATACTGATTGAAGTGGATTTAACAAGTGATATCAAAAATGGATTATAGTTTTCACCTGGATTCACCTGGTCAGTCTCATGGAAATAGCAGGTGTTCCTAATGTGTTTTGTACACTGAGTGTAATATCATTGTCCATTCCACTAAATGTGTGTTCACAACCACACACCTCCTTCCACCAAGGGTCATTAACCCACTACAGTCGATTGACGCACTTGTGTGGCAGAGCTAGATTGATGTTTGTCAGACCAAGAGACATCCCGAAAAGTAGTCTGTGTTTTTCAATGTTTCTCAATGTTTCTATGGGCTATAGTAGTAAAGGCAAAAATCAATATTTTATCAAATAATTTTTCCATATTTTTTTTAATACCTAAAGTGGTCCTACAATTCAAAATCAAATAGCCCTATACTCATGCATTATATAAGGATCTAATGGATTCAGCTACGGAAACAATGTATTTTTATATACTACTTTATATTTTATCTGCAAATTGTTTTGTTCAACCAGGAAATCCCATTGAGATAAGCCATCTCTTTTTTCCAGAGAGACCTAAAGGCCTGCCACTGAGGTATTCAAGGCAAAATATATAGCAAACCGAATAGCAGTCCTCCCAGAAGCCAGAAGTCATGGTATACACTGAAAAAACACAAATGACTGTTGATATACACAGCTGTATTATTGATAGGATTAGTTTACTCTGTTGGGGGAAACGTAGTTATAGAATTTGACCTCAAATCCAAGACCTGGGGAGGAGGTGGAGAGAGAGAACGTTTCCACCGTTTCTAGTTTAGATTACTTATTGTTTAACTGAGGATATTGGCACACAACACAAGCCTTGGGTCGGCAGATGAGGAATGTTGAACATTACAGACTAGGCCAATGAAGAACGAACCAACTGAATGAAAAACTAACACAAGCACTCAGAAAATGGAAGTGTGTGCCTGTGCATGGCTGTGGGTCCAGATTGCTTTATCGATCTCAGTCCTCCACACAGAAATATGCTTCCCAGGACTAATTTCAGCTATAAGCCAAAGCTGCTCCCACAGATGTGTCAATTTCCTGCTCTGATCCATAACTGGAGAGCAGCACTTGCTGAAGTGTGCTTCTCAGATTCATTTGCTTTGTATGTCTATGAATGTATCTGTGCTTTGTGTGTGTGTGGAAGAGAGATAAATTAATCTGCATAATTCTAAATCATTTAGTAAAGTATTTATATTGAAAAACGATTTCATCCCCCCACCAAATTGCATACATTGGTAGTACTAGAGCACCCAGCACTGTGGCCAGCCTGGTCATCAACAGTCTAAAGAGCTGTAGCAGTCATTCCATGCCAGCATGGCCTGAACATATTTGGGGTATCTCAGATTGTTCTGACAATTCTCACACAGAAACTTCATTGGGAGTAAGGATGTTTGATATGCTTTAAACAAAACAAAATCATCATAATGATAATGGCCATTTTAGACATATACTGTACATTCCTCATGTCAGACCGTATGATCTGTGAACCATGCAGGATACAGACTACATCTTGGTGTAATTATAGTCTTTATAATATGCTCTAAAATATAGAGTATGTCTAGATTATGAAATCCTTTGTTTACATGAATATATTCAACATTCAAAATTAAAATTAGCAAACCCCATGAAGCTGGTTGAGAGAATACCAAGAGTGTGCAAAGCTGTCATCAAGGCAAAGGGTGGCTACTTTGAAGAATCTGAATTTGATGTTTAACACTTTTTTGGTTACTACATGATTACATAAGTGTTATTTCATAGTTTTGGGATAATGGGTTAACTTCAAATTAAATGTATTTGTCACATACACATGGTTAGCAGATGTTAATGCGAGTGTAGCGAAATTATTGTGCTTCTAGTTCCGACAATGCAGTAATAACCAACGAGTAATCTAACCTAACAATTCCAAAACTACTACCTTATACACACAAGTGTAAAGGGATAAAGAATATGTACATAAAGATATATGAATGAGTGATGGTACAGAACTGCATAGGCAAGATGCAGTAGATGGTATCGTGTACAGTATATATATATATGAGATGAGTAATGTAGGGTATGTAAACAAAGTGGCATAGTTTAAAGTGGCTAGTGATACATATATTGCATAAAGATGCAGTAGATGATATAGGGTACAGTATATACATGAGATGAGTAATGTAGGGTATGTAAACATTATATTAAGTAGCATTGTTTAAAGTGGCTAGTGATATATTTTACATCAATTTCCATCAATTCCCATTATTAAAGTGGCTGGAGTTGAGTCAGTGTGTTGGCAGCAGCCACTCAATGTTAGTGGTGGCTGTTTAACAGTCTGATGGCCTTGAGATAGAAGCTGTTTTTCAGTCTCTCGGTCCCTGCTTTGATGCACCTGTACTGACCTCGCCTTCTGGATGATAGCGGGGTGAACAGGCACTGGCTCGGGTGGTTGTTGTCCTTGATGATCTTTATGGCCTTCCTGTGACATGGGGTGGTGTAGGTGTCCTGGAGGGCAGGTAGTTTGCCCCCGGTGATGCGTTGTGCAGACCTCACTACCCTCTGGAGAGCCTTACGGTTGTGGGCGGAGCAGTTGCCGTACCAGGCGGTGATACAGCCCGACAGCATGCTCTCGATTGTGCATCTGTAGAAGTTTGTGAGTGCTTTTGGTGACAAGCCAAATTTCTTCAGCCTCCTGAGGTTGAAGAGGCGCTGCTGCGCCTTCTTCACGACGCTGTCTGTGTGAGTGGACCAATTCAGTTTGTCCGTGATGTGTACGCCGAGGAACTTAAAACTTACTACCCTCTCCACTACTGTCCCATCGATATGGATAGCGGGGTGCTCCCTCTGCTGTTTCCTGACGTCCACAATCATCTCCTTTGTTTTGTTGACGTTGAGTGTGAGGTTATTTTCCTGACACCACACTCTGAGGGCCCTCACCTCCTCCCTGTAGGCCGTCTCGTTGTTGCTGGTAATCAAGCCTACCACTGTAATGTCGTCCGCAAACTTGATGATTGAGTTGGAGGCGTGCATGGCCACGCAGTCATGGGTGAACAGGGAGTACAGGAGAGGGCTCAGAACGCACCCTTGTGGGGCCCCAGTGTTTAGGATCAGCGGGGTGGAGATGTTATCTACCCTCACCACCTGGGGGCGGCCCGTCAGGAAGTCCAGTACCCAGTTGCACAGGGCGGGGTCGAGACCCAGGGTCTCGAGCTTGATGACGAGTTTGGAGGGTACTATGGTGTTAAATGCTGAGCTGTAGTCGATGAACAGCATTCTCACATAGGTTTTTATGGCTGCAGGGACATTATTGAGTAGCTTGGATGAAAAGGTGCCCATTGTAAACGGCCAGCTCCTCAGTTGCTAATATATGCGCATTATTATTAGTATTGGATAGAAAACACTAAAGTTTCCAAAACTGTCAAAATATTGTCTGTGAGTATAACAGAACTGATATTGCAGGCGAAACCCTGAGGAAAATCAAAACAGGAAGTAGCTTCTATTTTGAAAACTCCATGTTCCATAGACTCCCTTTGCTGGATTTAAAGGGATATGAACCGGATTCCTTTTCCTATCGCTTCCTCAAGGTGTCAACAGTCTTCAGACATAGTTTCAGGCTTTTATTTTTGAAAAATGAGCCAGAACGATAACATTGCGTCAAGTGGTCACATGAGTTTTGCTCGCGCATCAGAATTTGGACAGCCATTGTTTTCCCCTCTCCTACTGTGAAAGACATTTGCGGTTGATATGTTATTGATTATATATTTTAAAAACAACCTGAGGATTGATTATAAAAAACGTTTGACATGTTTCTGTGGACATTATGGAAACTATTTGGAATTTTCATCTGCGTTGTCGTGACCGCTCTTTCCTGTGGATTTCTGAACATAACGCGACAAACAAACGGAGGTATTTTGGATATAAAAAGTATCTTTATGGAACAAACGGAACATTTGTTGTGTAACTGGGAGTCTCATGAGTGAAAACATCTGAAGATCATCAAAGGTAAACTATTAATTTGATTGCTTTTCTGATTTTTGTGACCAAGCTTCCTGATGCTAAGTATACTTAATGTTTTGTGTGCGATCGATAAACTTACACAAACGCTTGGATTGCTTCCGCTGAAAAGCATAATTAAAAAATCTGACACGACAGGTGGATTAACAAAATGCTAAACTGTGTTTTCCTATATTGCACTTGTGATTTCATGAATATAAATATTTGTAGTAATATTTATTGAATGGAGAGCTATGCTATTCAGCGGTTGTTGATGACACTTATCCCGATATCAGGATTGCAGCCATAACAAGTTAAATGACCTATAATGTCAATTTCTATATATAAAATGGGTCATACATTCAAAAGTAGCAGAGAGAGAGTCTGAGAACTAGACATGTTTGAAGAGTATATTGTTCCAAACTATGTCTAGAAACAAGCTCAATCAAAATTGACACTTTTGAGATATTCATTTTTTAAATGTCGAATGTATGTGAAACACCAAGATGTTGTCTGTATCATGCACAGTACGGTTCATCTTTGGGTCTTTACAGGAGGCCTGTATAGGTCTAAAATGTACACTTTCATCATGATTTTCTCCAAAATGGTTTGGGGGACAAATGTAAAAAGCATGTCAAACTTTCTTCCTCCCAATGAAGTTATGTGAGAATTGCCAGAAAAACCTGATACACCCTAAATATTTACAGGCCATGCTGGCATGGTATCGCCACATAAGCCTTGGCTTCTCAAATGACTGCCTCGCCTGGTTCACCAACTACTTCTCAGATAGTGTTCAGTGTGTCAAATCGGAGGACTTGTTGTCCGGACCTCTGGCAGTCTCTATGGGGGTGCCACAGGGTTCAATTCTCGGGCCGACTCGTTTCTCTGTATATATCAATGATGTCGCTCTTGCTGCTGGTGACATCTGGCCGTTCTTTGGACACTGTGTTAACAAACCTCCAAACGAGCTTCAATGCCATAAAACACTCCTTCCGTGGCCTCCCATTGCTTTTAAATGCTAGTAAAACTAAGTGCATGATCTTCAACCGATCGCTGCCACACCTACCCACCCGTCCAGCATCACTACTCTGGACGGTTCTGACGTAGAATATGTGGACAACTACAAATACCTAGGTGTCTGGTTAGACTGTAAACTCTCCTTCCAGACTCACATTAAGCATCTCCAATCCAAAATTAAATCTAGAATCGGCTTCCTATTTCGGATAACAAAGCCTCCTTCACTCATGCTGCCAAACATACCCTCGAAAAACGGACTATCCTACCGAACCTTGACTTCAGGCGATGTCATTTACAAAATAGCCTCCAACACTCTTTTCAGCAAACTGGATGCAGTCTATCACAGTGCCTTCTGTTTTGTTACCAAAGCCGCATATACTACCCACCACTGCGACCTGTATGCTCTCGCTGGCTGGCCCTCACTACATATTCGTCAACAAACCCACTGGCTCCAGGTCAACTATAAATCTTTGCTAGGTAAAGCCCCACCTTATCTTAGCTCACTGGTCACCATAGCAACACCCACCCGTAGAGCGTGCTCCAGCAGGTATATTTCATTAGTCATCTCCAAAGCCAACAACTACTTTGGCCGCCTTTCCTTCCAGTTCTCTGCTGCCAATGACTGAAACGAATTGCAAAAATCACTGAAGCTGCAGCCTCATAACTCCCTCTCTAACTTTAAGCATCAGCTGTCAGAGCAGCTGACCGATCACTGTACCTGTACACAGCCAATCTGTAAATAGCACACCCAACTACCTCATCCCCATATTGTTACTTATCCTCTTGCACTTTTGGACCCAAGTTTCTCTACCTGCATATCATCATCTGCACATCTATCACTCCAGTGTTAATGCTAAATTGTAATTATTTCGCCGCTATGGCCTATTTATTGCCTTACCTCTCTTGTCTTCTACAATTGCACACACTGTACATAGATTGTTCTATTGTGTTATTGACTGTACGTTTGATTATGTGTAACTCTGTGATGTTGTTTTTTTCGCACTGCTTTGCTTTATCTTGGCCATGTCGCAGTTGTGAATGATAACTTGTTCTCAACTGGCCTACCTGGTTAAATAAAGGTGAAATAATAAATAGATAAAGAAGCCATAACTGCTAAGTAATACATAGCCTAAAGCACATCACATCACACTCTAAAAGCAGGCCATGTCATAACAGAGTTTAACTTGTCATTCAATACAAACACGTATACTTTTCTTTAGTAGGACAGAAAGGATGAATGGAAGGAATTAATTGGCTGGAACTGTACTGTGTTAACAAGGTGGATGTGAGAGACCAATGTCTTAGATACATAATAGATTGATCGGTGGGTGGGGTTTTCTGGAGGTAATCAACTCTCCATCATTGAGCCCTCCTTATTGATAGGTCCTATTATGACCTAGTGGAGGCATTCTGCTCCTCTGACTGGCTCACATATTTAAACCATGCTACAGGAACCACAGCCAAGTCACAGACTCTCAGCACTTTACACAGACCGAGATGGAGGGAAAGAGAGGGAGGCAGAGAGAGAGAGACAGAGAGGAGGGATAAAAAGAGAGAGAGAGAGAGAGAGAGAGAGAGAGAGAGACAGAGAGGGGGGAGAAAGAGGGGGAGAGACAGAGATAAGATAGAAACAGAGAGAGAGGGGGAGAAAGAGAGGGAGAGAGACAGAGATATAGGGTGGAGAAAGAGGGAGAGAGAGACAGAGGGGGGAGAAAGAGGGGTAGAGAGAGATCGAGAGAGACGGGGAAGAGAGAGAGGAAGAGAGAGTGGAAGAATAAAGAAAAACAAGGACACAGGGGATGGGGGATGGGGAAGAGGAGGACAACTTCAAAGAGAGGTAGCGAGAGTAGAAATGACAAAAACGGAGAAAATTAGAGTAGGAAAGAGAGAGTGAGACCATTGTGCATGCTCAGCATGTATAGCCACGGCCTGTCTGAGGTGAGAAATTAAAACATTGAAGATGGACAGAAAATTATTCAGTTCATGGGAACACACACACACACACACACACACACATGCACCCACCCACCCCACTTTAATGTCTATAGGATTATTTGAGATAGTTATCTTTGATACCATATCACACTAACTTACTCACACGTTACTGAGTGTGAATAATTCAGACAAACAAGTGTATAGTCTTGTTTCTGCTTTTTGACTAATCAAGCTGATTTGCTCCATCAACCAAATCAGTGATACTTTCTTCAACAGCTACTAAGTACAGCCAAATCTCATTGGTTAATGGCTACTTATCAGTAACCAACCACAGTGCAGAGAATTGTCCTTCAGGCTTGATGGCTGATGTGACTAGTGCAAACACCCACTGTGTCAGGATGACAGGTGTGGTGTGATACCTTGATTTCTCCTGTTTAGCATCTCCCTGGATTAAATTACCTACGACGTATTGTCTCCTGGAACTTCTCTCCCTCCCTCTCAACCTTTTCCACTCCGGAAATCCCTCCCTCCCACTCTCTCTCTGTTCCATCTCCCTCTATGGGGTAAATGGGTGACTGCTGAGGTTGAATTAGAGGCTGTAATAATATTGGTGCCTAAAATGGTCTAATATTTCTCTCTGTGGTCCATACAAAGGGGAGACACATAAACAAACAAAGACAGAGACAGACAGAGAGACAGAGACTAAGTCCTTTTTTACACAGCTAGTACCAGTGGCGAGTGGAAAAAAGTATCCCTCTACTTCTGTTCTGAACTGAGCTTCATCATACAGACTTCTCATTGGCCAGTAGAGATTACTTATTTGACTAATCAAATTACAGTCTCGCAAGTCTTGTGCATAGTCATTGGAGATGAGTTACTAGTACCAGTTTTTAGCAATGCCACCAGGGGGCAGATGTCACTCAATGTCACCTGTAAAGTCTGATAAAGACATCAAAGCTCTGCAGTAATCAGTTGGCTCCTAGTTTAGTTAATGATGATTATCAGCAGAGAGGTTATGTTGGTCACATCAGACACATAGATCAAATAGCGAGGTCAGCTTTCAACATGATCTAATGCACAACACAGAAGACAACGATTGAATGACCAGTCCTGAGACCGCTACGTTACGGGCTTGATCTAAAGGTTTAGCAAAACAGGACATTGGTTCATGTTGATAATATCAAGGACCTTCTACAATAATTTCACAATCATCCATCTCCTCTTCCCATTTGAACCTTACCCAAGCTTTATACTAGTCCTACCTCTCTTTCCCTGCTATGCTTTCTAACCCTCCACTTCTCACCTCCTTATGCAATACTTTACTAACCCCAAATCCCTCCTCTTTCCCTTTCCTCAAGCATACCCCTCACATCAACCATCCCTCCAACCATACCTCTCTTCCATGGTAATTTCCCTCCCTTCCCTGCCCTCTCTCTCTGACCCTTGGAGCAGGCACAACTGACCCACTTTCCTGCCCCTACGAAGCTGCTGCTGAGTCAGACGGCCAGAATGCATGCACACACATCTGCTGTACAGTCTAATTTTAGTTACACGCACAGCATACACACACCACAGTACACACACACACTTTCCAAGCTGTAAAGCATCAGAGGCTAAGGGAATTGTGGCACGATGAGAAGACACATGGAATGACAGAGAGGGAGAGATCCTGTACCACACCTATAGTGTAAAACACATCCTCCCCATCAACCCAAAGCTACTGCAGTCACTTGGCCTGCTCCCGTGGAGACGGAACAATGATCCTTATCAGAACAGTACTGCAGATGCTCCATCAATAAGTCCCCCATCACCACACAGACTGCTGGGGCCACATTGTAGCTCAGCCCTGCTATTCATCAGACTCATCAATATGGAGATACAAGTGTAAAGTTGACACATTGACGACACTAACTGGGAATGTATGCATGTGTGTGTGCGTGTGTGTGTCCGGTATGTGACCCTCTCTCTCCCAGAGCAGTGTTTTCTCCTGCCAACTGGGTCCTGGGGGACAGATTTACAGACAGTGACAAGACGGAGAGGACAGTTAGGAATGGAATAGTGGAGTTATAGCCAGAAGCCTTGTTTTAGAGCTGCTTTACTGAGCTTTACTGCTCTGACGCTATGACTCGGCATGCACCCACACACACAGTTGAATGTGGAGCTGTCAGACCCAGGTCTGTGTGACATGGCTGTGGGTAGGGGAACAGTCAGAATTAGTTAGTTACAAGCTGATTCTGGGTCAGTGCCAGAGATCAGCCGTGCGGCATGGCCAACAACTGGCTCCACTCTCACACAGCCTGCTGTAGGACTGATGTCAGACCAGCAGGGGAAGTCTAAGACATCACAGCAATTGAAGGTGTATTGTGTGTTTTAAAACTTAACGCCTGTGAGCCTCCACAAGGCAGTTTATAACATGGCAGGACTCCTTTCCTCATCTCCATCATACAGCCATGTTTTCCCACCGTGACAAAATGCTTTCTCTCTACTCCTCCATACCAGAGATCAAGACAGTAACCATCAAGTGATGAACAAGTAGATGGTTCTCTACCAGAAAATGCATATCTGGACAAACAAAAATGGGATTAATAATTTAAAGGCCCAGTGCAGTCAAAATTAATGTTGTCTTGTGTTTTGTATCATATTGTACAACAGCTGATGAAACAAACACTGTAAAAGTGTGAACAAAACTGTATCAGTGTTATTTCCTGATAGTTGCTGGTTGAAAATACCAGCCTGTTTGCTGGGGCTGGAGTTTCGGCTTGCCTGGTGACATTATCAGGAGGTTAATCAGTTAATAGACCAATGAAGAGAGTTCCAGACCTCTCTGCCAATAACTCCTGAGTGGCGCAGCGGTTCTCCCGTGGCGCATCTCAGTGCTAGAGGCATCACTACAGACCCTGGTTCGATTCCAGGATGTATCACATCCGGCAGTGATTGGGAGTCCCACAGGGCGGCGCACAATTGGCCCAGCGTCATCCGGTTTAGGGTTTGGCCGGGGTAGGCCGTCATTGTAAATAAGAATCTGTTCTTAACTGACATGCCTAGTTAAATAAAGGTAAAATGAAAACAGCTAATTTTAGGTTCTCTCTTCCTCACCACTCCCAGACAGTCCTAGCAACAATTTTGTTTGAGTTATAGTTTGTAAATTTGAAAGGAAAACTGTTACAGTAAGGTTGTTACAATTGTTATGCAGAAATTATTTGATATTGATATAAAAACAGCTGCATTGGGCCTTTAAAGTAGGTGTCCTATTTTCTCCATCACGTGACTTATAGATTGCAAAGAGTATCACACACATACACACAAGCCAGGCCGAGAGCTTCCAATTTGTCTGTGTGTGTGTCAGTGGTAGGGATCACACAGCACTAAATATAAACAGTGAAACATCAGGAATTATCCTGCTAGCATGATGAGCGCGCTAAAGCGCATCGACCGAGAGCCACTGAATTTAGTCAAATGTAGCAGAAGAAAATAGGGTGGTTTTGTAACGGCTTTATCATCATAACAAGAACAATTTAAGTAAGACTCATGCATCTAGATAACACTGCCATCATGCCACTGCTCAAACTGGCTTTGATACAATCCACTGACCTAGTAGGACTGTCCCCTCAGGTCTAATCTGCTATATTTCCTCTCACAACCCACTGGCGTCAGACTCAGTTAAAATTAAACAGCAGTGTTCACAGGTGAAGCACACTGCATGAAGATATGACTCTAAAACTCCCATTTGTCCTTAGCACCTCAGCAAAATGAGGTGGTTGTTTGCATACCACATGTATCCAGTAACACTAGCCAGATATAGCAGGAAGGTAGTTACTGAGGTCTCTCCACACGGCTGCTCTCGCCCAGGCAGAGACACCAGCCTCCCCTCTCTGCATGCTCTCCACTCTGCGACTGAGCTATGTGAAGTTTACACAAACAGGGCCAGAGAAAATTCCAGACGAGAGATAAGCGCAATGAAAATGAGAGCTGTGTAAACACTTCAATCTCGACAGGTCCTGCTGAAATGAGGGAGAAGGAGGGAGAGGGTAGGAGAGAGAGAGAGCAATGATGATGGCCTGGGTGAGGTGGAGAGACATGGCCACACAAGCACATGAACACACATAAACTAGCATCACAGCCATTTACTGCTTCTGGTAGCAGGGAAGGGGAAGGGAGGGAAAGATGTGACAGCAGAGGGGAAAGAGGTGACAGCAGAGGGGAATAGAAGGGAGCAGGGGGAGGCTGAGTTGTCTGGCAGGACTCCCGGTCTGATCTCTGGGGCTGGGACTCAC
This sequence comes from Oncorhynchus mykiss, assembly GCF_013265735.2. Classification (NCBI taxonomy): domain Eukaryota; kingdom Metazoa; phylum Chordata; class Actinopteri; order Salmoniformes; family Salmonidae; genus Oncorhynchus; species Oncorhynchus mykiss. The sequence continues at coordinate 71,305,225 of NC_048581.1, forward strand.
TGGGACTGTACCACCCATTTGCCCCAACTGGAGAATGTGCTGAGTGGCCAGGAACACCCACAACAACCCAGTGGCCTCTGGCCTGGCTGACTCAGTCATCATACAGTAGGCTGTCTGTCTCTCACAGAACTGAATACTGCTCATAAAACAATTGGCCATGAATTGAGGAAATGTATCTCTTGAAAAGATGTAGATGGGGGCCGAGACCACAGTCCCAGAACCAGTCCATTAACCAGGGCTAAAAGCAGGGGTTCATTACCCACTGCTACAGCCCCACTGCTCCAGTTCCACAACCAGTCCATTAACCAGGGCTAAAGGCAGGGGTTCATTACCCACTGCTACAGCCCCACTGCTCCAGTCCCACAACCAGTCCATTAACCAGGGCTAAAAGCAGGGGTTCATTACCCACTGCTACAGTCCCACTGCTCCAGTCCCACAGCCAGTCTATTAACCAGGGCTAAAAGCAGGGGTTCATTACCCACTGCTACAGCCCCACTGCTCCAGTCCCACAGCCAGTCCATTAACCAGGGCTAAAAGCAGGGGTTCATTACCCACTGCTACAGCCCCACTGCTCCAGTCCCACAGCCAGTCCATTAACCAGGGCTAAAAGCAGGGGTTCATTACCCACTGCTACAGCCCCACTGCTCCAGTCCCACAGCCAGTCCATTAACCAGGGCTAAAAGCAGGGGTTCATTACCCACTGCTACAGCCCCACAGCTCCAGTCCCACAACCAGTCTATTAACCAGGGCTAAAAGCAGGGGTTCATTAACCACTGCTACAGCCCCACTGCTCCAGTCCCACAACCAGTCTATTAACCAGGGCTAAAAGCAGGGGTTCATTACCCACTGCTACAGCCCCACTGCTCCAGTCCATTAACCAGGGCTAAAAGCAGGGGTTCATTACCCACTGCTACAGCCCCACTGCTCCAGTCCCACAACCAGTCCATTAACCAGGGCTAAAAGCAGGGGTTCATTACCCACTGCTACAGCCCCACTGCTACAGCCCCACTGCTCCAGTCCCACAGCCAGTCTATTAACCAGGGCTAAAAGCAGGGGTTCATTACCCACTGCTACAGCCCCACTGCTCCAGTCCCACAGCCAGTCCATTAACCAGGGCTAAAAGCAGGAGTTCATTACCCACTGCTACAGCCCCACTGCTCCAGTCCCACAACCAGTCCATTAACCAGGGCTAAAAGCAGGGGTTCATTAAAATTGCATCTCTCCATCTCTTTGCTTTTAGAGGCCACTGTCCACAACTTAGCATTCTGTGTCATTTTCTGTAAGTTCCTCCATTAGTGTGTGCCGAGTGTGGTTGTCTGCTAGACGTGGATTAGGTGATCCCTGTCGAGGGAAGGGAAAACACCTTGATCCGACACGTAAACATCAGTGTGACATGTGAAGCGCTGCTCTGGGGGATAGGGCCGTTAAACGGATGAGGTCTTCTTCACTGGAAAAGATGTCATCATCTTTACGACGTCGTCACAGCTGGCTTTCGGCTCAAGGAGCTACTGCCTCTCTCTCTCTCTCTCCTATTACTACTCTCATCCTCCGGTCACCCCTCCATTCTCCCCATTCCTCTCCGTCAGTGGTCTGGTATGCAGACAGACAGAAGTAGACTCTTCCTCTGTTAAAATAATATTCTACGGGGATTTACACACTTCCTTCCATTTATTTTCCACTTGAGGTATGATGGAAATGTCTTATTATCGTGCCATAACAGGTGGGGATGAGAAATGCAAAAACAAATGTGTTATGGCTTTACATCCTCTGCCATATCGTGGACTGAGACCTACCTATCTAATGGAAGCCTCACTAACGTAAACCAGGTACGTACCTCAAGGCAGCCGTCTTGGCCCATTACTGTTTTCTATTTTTACTAATGACCTACCACTAGCCTTGAAGACTGTGTGTCTATGACTCAACATTAAACACACCAGCTACCACAGCAAGTCAAATCACTCTTAACAAAGAGTTGCAGTCAGTTTGTGAATGGGTGGCTAGTAATATACTAGTCCGAAATATATAGCGCACGATCAAAACTATGTGGACACCAGCTTATCAAACATCTCATACCAAAACCATGGGCATTAATATGGAGTTGGTCCCCCCTTTGCTACTATAACAGCATCCACTCTTCTAGGAAGGCTTTCCACTTGATGTTGGAACATTGCTGAGGGTACTTCCATTCAGCCACAAGACCATTAGAGATGTTGGACACTTATGTGGGGTGATTAGGCCTGGCTCGCAGTCTGCGTTCCAATTCATCCCAAAGGATCTCGATAGGGTTGAGGTCAGGACTCTGTGCAGGCCAGTCAAGTTCTTCCACACCAATCTCGACAAACCATTTCTGCAACGGGAGCATTGTCATGCTGAAACAGGAAAGGGCCTTCCCCAAACTGTTGCCACAAAGTTGGAAGCACAGAATCGTTTAGAACGTAATTGTATGCTGTGGAGTTAAGATTTCCCTTCACTGGAACTAAGGGGCCTAGCCCGAACCATGAACAACAACCCCAGACCATTATTCCTCCTCCACCAAACTTTACAATTGGCACTATGCATTCGGGCAGGTGGCATTCTCCTGATATCCGCCAAACCCATGATTTATCACACCAGAGAATGCGTTTCCACTGCTCCAGAGTCCAATGGCAGTGAGATTTACACCTCTCCAGCCGGCGCTTGGCATTGCGCATGGTGATCTTAGGCTTGTGTGCGACTGCTCAGCCATGGAAGCCCACTTTATGAAGCTTCCAACGAACAGTTATTACGCTGATGTTGCTTCCAGAGGCAGTTTGGAATTTGGTAGTGAGTGTTGCAACTGAGGACAGATGATTTATATGCGCTACCCATTCCAATACTTGGCGGTCCCGTTCGGTGAGCTTGTGTGGCCTAGCACTTCACGGCTGAGCCATTTTTGTTCCTAGACTGTCCCACTTCACAATAACAACACTTACAGTTGACCGGGGCAGCTCTAGTAGGGCAGAAATTAGACTAACTGACTTGTTTTAAAGGTGGCATCCTATGATAATGCCACGTTGAAAGTCACTGAGCACTTCAGTAAGGCCATTCTACTGCTAACTTCTGTCTAAGGCGATTACATGGCTGTGTGCTCGATTTCATACACCGGTCACCAATGGGTCTGGCTGAAATAGCAAAATCCACTATTTTGAAGTTGTGTCCACATACCTTTGTATATATACTACCGGTCAAAAGTTTTAGAACACCTACTCATTAATGGGTTTTCTTTATTTTTACTATTTTCTACAATGTAGATGCAAGCACTCCATGACTCTCCTTCTTGGTTCAATAGCCCTTGCACAGCTTGGAGGTGTTGGGTCATTTTCCTGATGGAAAAACAAATGATACGACATCCGATCTGGTTTGGGCTTAGTGGGACTAACGCTGCAGAATGCTGTGGTAGCCATGCTGGTTAAGTGTGCCTTGAATTCTAAATAAATCACTGACAGTGTCACCAGCAAAGCACCCCCACACCCTAACACCTCCTCCTATATGCTTCAAGGTGGGAAATACACATGCGGAGATGATCTGTTCACGCACACCGTGTCTCACAAAGAAACGGCAGTTGGAACCAAAAATCTCAAATTTGGACTCTTCAGACCAAAGGAAAAATTTTCACCGGTCTAATGTCCAATGCTCGTGTTTCTTAACCCAAGCAAGTCTCTTCTTATTATTGGTGTCCTTTAGTAGTGGTTTCTTTGCACACAGTCTCATCTGAACTGTTGATGTTGAGACGTGTCTGTTACTTGAACTCAGTGAAGCATTTATTTGGCCTACAATTTCTGAGGCTGGAAAATCTAATGTCTTTATCCTCTGCAGCAGAGGTAATTCTGGGTCTTCCATTCCTGTGGTGGTCCTCATGAGAGCCAGTTTCATCATAAAGCTTGATGGTTTTTGTGACTGCACTTGAAGAAACTTTCAAAGTTCTTTAAATGCTCCGTATTAACTGATCGTCATGTCTTAAAGTAATGATGGACTGTCATTTCTCTTTGCTTATTTGAGCTGTTCTTGCCATAATATGGACTTGGTATTTTACCAAACAGGGCTATCTTCTGTATACCCCCCTGCCTTGTCATAGCACAACTGATTGGCTCAAATGCATTAAGAAGGAAAGAAATTCCACAAATGAAGTTTTAACAAGGCCCACCTATTAATTGAATGTATTCTAAGTGACTACCTCATGAAGCTGCTTGAGAGTGTGCAAAGCTGTCATCAAGACAAAGGGTGGCTAAATTTTGATTTGTGTAACAGTTATTTGGTTACTACATGATTACATATGTGTTATTTCATAGTGTTGATGATTTCACTATTATTCCACAATGTAGAAAATAGTAAAATAAAGAAAAATCCTTGAATTAGTAGGCATTCTAAAACTTTTCACCAGAAGTGTATAGTGAATCAAAACTAAAAGCATTGTATTTGGAACAAATAATTTTCTAAACTCTAAACCTTATCTAAATCTAATAATGAATAATGTGCAAGTTTACTAAGTTGAGGACATTAAAACACTTGGTGTAACCCTAGATCAGGGATCATCAACTAGAGGCTCGGGCCGATTTTTTTCTTGAGTGGATGGGAGCCAGGACATAATTACAAATAATTTGTAGACTGCAAATTGATCACAAGAAGCCCAAACATATATACAATTTGACTAAAACATAATAATTTCTCACCTTGTAAACAATCACAACAAAATCTTATTTACAATGACGGGCTACCCCGGCCAAACCCTAACGACGCTGGGTCAATTGTGCGCCGCCCTATGGGAATCCCAATCATGGCCGATTGTGATTCAGCCTGGAATCAAACCAGGGTCTGTCGTTACGTCTCTAGCACTGAGAAGCAGTGCTTTAGACCACTGCGCCACAAGGTCAAAACATATCGATTCAACTGTTGCTAAGATGAGAAGTCTGTCCATGGTAAAGCGCTGCTCTGCTTTCTTCACAAATCGACCAAACAAGTCCTACAGGTCTTTGCTTAAGCACGCCTAGACTCCTGCCCATTTCTATGGTCAAGTGCCACAAAGGACAAAAGCAAATTACAGTTGGCCCAGAACAAAGCAGGACGTCTGGCCCTTAAAAGTACATGAAGGACTAACATCAAAATGGTGCTGGGATGCATAGCCGCCATTTTACGGACTCCTGACCAATTATGCCATTTTGTGTGTTTTTTTGCGCTTAAATTTGTACATAATGTTTCCTCCATTGTTTCCTATTACCAAAAAAGCCATTACTCAGCTCAATGTGGACAAAGACTTCGGCACAGGACATAATGCTCACCCTTGACCAGGCCCTAATCCCAGACACTTGGAGGAAAAAATGTCGCTATAGAGACTTCAGTGACGAGAGAATAAACCGCCCCTACTCTCTGTCCTATTGGCGAATGTGCAATCGCTGGAGAACAAATTGGATGAGCTCCGTTTGAGACTCTTATCACAATGAGACATTAAGAAGCTTACCGATCTTTGCACCTGTACATAGCCCATCTGTAAATAGCCCACCCAACTACCTCATCCCCATATTATTTATTTTGCTCCTTTGCACCCCAGTATCTCAACTTGCACATCCATCTTCTGCACATCTTTGACTCCAGTGTTTAATTGCTAAATTGTCATTATTTTGCCACTATGGCCTATTTATTGCGTTATCTCCCTAATCTTTTTTTGCACACACTGTATATATACACTTTTCTATTGTGTTATTGACTGTACATTTGTTTATTCCACATGTAACTCTGTGTTGTTGCTTTGCTATCTTGGACAGGTCGCAGTTGTAAATGAGAACTTGTTCTCAACTGGCCTGCCAGGTTAAATAAAGGTGAACTATTTATTTTTAAAGAACTGTAATATACTATGCTTTCGGAGTCATGGCTGAACAAGAACAGGGATAACATACCATTAGCTGGGTTTTCCATGCATCAGCAGGACAAAACAGAAGCGTCCGGTAAGATCCGTGAGGTGTGTCTTTTTATCAACAAAGACTGGTGCACCATCTCGAATATAAAGGAGGTCTCGAGGTCCTGCTCGACTGAGTTAGAATACCTCATGATAAGATGTAGACCATACTATTTACTGAGAGTTTTCATCAATGTCATTATACCCACACCTTTGCTGGCACTAAGTCCACACTCAACGAGCTGTATAAGACCATAAGGAAACAAGAAAATGCTTATCCTAGTGGCCAGTGATTTTAATGCAGGAACATTTGAATTTTTACCTAATTTCTACCAGCATGTCAACTGCGAAACTATATGCGGAAAAAAAAAATCACCTTTACTCCACAGACAGAGATGGTTACAAAGCTCCCTCGCCCTCCATTTGGCAAATCTGATCATAACTTTATCCTCCTGATAACTGCTTACAAGCAAAAACTCGGAAAACCGGAATTACCAGTGACTCGCTCAATGCGGAAGTGCTCTGATGAAGCGGATGCTAAGTTACAGAACTGCTTTGCTAGCACAGACTGGAATATGTTCCAGGACTCATCCGATGGCATTGAGGAGTATACCACATCAGTCACCGGCTTCATTAATAAGTGCATCGATGACGTCATCCCCGCAGTGACAGTGCAACATCCAACATCTGAAAATGCAGCCGATAGCTGCCCAGGATTGCGAGCCTGCCAGACGAGCTAAAAGCCTTCCATGCTAGCTTCGAGGCAACACTGAACCATGTGTGAGAGCACCAGCTGTTCCTGGCGACTGTGTGATCACACTCTCCGTAGACAACGTAAGTAAGACCTCACATTCACAAGGCCGCGGGGCGAGAACTCTGGCAAGTGTCTTCACTGACATTTTCAACCTCTCCTTGACCCAGTCTGTAATTACATTTCAAGCAGACCACCATAATCCCTGTGCCCAAGAATGCCAAGGTAACCTGTCTATATGACTACTGCCCCACAGAACTTTTGAAAGGCTGGTTATGGCTCACATCAACACCATCATCCCAGAAACCCTGGAATCACTCCAATTCGCACACCACCCAAAAAGATCCACAGATGACGCAATCTCTATTGCACTCCACACTGCCCTTTCCCACCTGGACAAAAGGAACACCTACGTGAGAATGCTGTTCATAGACTACAGCTCAGCATTCAACACCATAGTGCCCTCCAAGCTCATCACTAAGCTAAGGTTCCTGGGACTGAATACCTCCCTCTGCAACTGGATCCTGGACTACCTGACGGGCCAACACCTATACTTATTTTCCACCATAATTTGCAAATGAATTCATAAAAAATCCTACAATGTGATTTTCTGGATTTTTTTTTCTAATTTTGTCTGTCATAGTTGAAGTGTACCTATGATGAAAATTACAGGCCTCTCTCATCTTTTTAAGTGGGAGAACTTGCACAATTGGTGACTGACTAAATACTTTTTTGCCCCCCTGTATAATAGGCGAACAAAATCAAGCCAAGGTAAAACTCTGTCATTCTGCCCATGAGCAAGACAATTAACCCACTGTTCCCCGGTTTCGGAAGACGTGGATGTTGATTAAGGCAGCCCCCCGCACCTCTCTGATTCAGAGGGGTAGGGTTAAATGCAGAAGACACATTTCAGTTGAATACATTCAGTTGGACAACTGACTATCCCCCCTTTCCCCCATAGAGCCTGCACTGACCTGCACACACACACTCTCTCTCTGTCTTTCTCTCCGACACACATACACACGACTCAAGTCCTCTTCTACTGCTTCTTAATGACAGCACAACATATTCTGATTCAGAAAATTCCTCAGAATTGATTTATTCAAATTACGTTTAGAATTTTGCCTAAGTGATCCCCTGCCGTGCCGACTGTGTGTGCTGTGTGTGTGTGCATAGTGTGTGTTCTGCTCTCCGAGAGGGTGATGGATCATAGAGACGTGAGCGAGCGCCTGGAGATCACCGTGGTGACAGCAAGTCTCGGAGGAGACAGGGAAATTAACCTGTCACATAAATCTGGAGGGGGCCTGGACAGCTGACAGCACTCCACTACTCCCAAATCAGACAGAGCAAGACTGATACCCCGTAACACAGAGGAGAGGAGGACATGAGGAGAGGAGGAAGATATATGGGGCCATATCAAGGGCCCTGTACAAAGAGAAGGAAGAAAAAGACGTGGCTTAACATAAGGAAAACACTAAAGGAGAGTGACAGGAGCCAATGAAAAGCAGAGAGAGGGAGATTGAGAACGACAGAAAGATAGAGGTTGACTCAGTCCTAGCCCCAGACTGAAGGTGTTTGAGCTGAGATGCAGTGTTCCACCAGGTCAGTCCAGGGAGAGTCATGTCAGAGTGAATGAAAGTATATGACCTCACATTAACCTGTCTAGCGGCTAGACAACAGTATCAATTTCACTACTCAGCAGTCTAGTGTAGCCCTCTCAGTCAGGTAGATCAACAGCACTCTCTCACCTTCCACACCACAGGGTATCCCTTGCACAACAGACAGATGAATCTTAAAAAGTTGCTGATGTAGTGTGTGTGTGTGTGCGCGCACTTGTTTTCCAACCTTATTTTAAGGTCCTGAATATCTTTTTGTTTGTTTGAATGCTATTTTAAGGTTAAGGGTAAGGTTTAGGGTTAGAGAAAATAAAATTGTTAAATGGCAAAAAAATGAAAACACAGCTGTATCTGTGTGTGTGTGTGTGTGTGTGTGTGTGTGTGGTGTGGTGTGGTGTGTGTGGTGTGTGGTGTGTGAGAGAGAGAGAGAGAGAGAGAGAGAGAGGTGTGGGTGTGCATGGGCTGTAGTCATAATCTCAGTTTTCTCTGCTAGCTGAGAGGACCTGGCAGGGCTCCGGAGGGAGGGCAGAGTGTTTTTATGTAACCCCACCTCACTCACTCTACCCCTCCTCCTAGACTCTCATCCCCTCCTCCTAGACTCTCATCCCCTGCCAACCTCGACTCTCATCCCCTGCCAACCTCGACTCTCATCCCCTGCCAACCTCGACTCTCATCCCCTGCCAACCTCGACTCTCATCCCCTGCCAACCTCGACTCTCATCCCCTGCCAACCTCGACTCTCATCCCCTGCCAACCTCGACTCTCATCCCCTGCCAACCTCGACTCTCATCCCCTGCCAACCTCGACTCTCATCCCCTGCCAACCTCGACTCTCATCCCCTGCCAACCTCGACTCTCATCCCCTGCCAACCTCGACTCTCATCCCCTGCCAACCTCGACTCTCATCCCCTGCCAACCTCGACTCTCATCCCCTGCCAACCTCGACTCTCATCCCCTGCCAACCTCGACTCTCATCCCCTGCCAACCTCGACTCTCATCCCCTGCCAACCTCGACTCTCATCCCCTGCCAACCTCGACTCTCATCCCCTGCCAACCTCGACTCTCATCCCCTGCCAACCTCGACTCTCATCCCCTGCCTCCTCGACTCTCATCCCCTGCCTCCTCGACTCTCATCCCCTGCCTCCTCGACTCTCATCCCCTGCCTCCTCGACTCTCATCCCCTGCCCCCTCGACTCTCATCCCCTGCCTCCTCGACTCTCATCCCCGGCCTCCTCGACACTCATCCCCTGCCTCCTCGACTCTCATCCCCTGCCTCCTCGACTCTCATCCCCTGCCTCCTCGACTCTCATCCCCTGCCTCCTCGACTCTCATCCCCTGCCTCCTCGACTCTCATCCCCTGCCTCCATGTCCTCATCCCTCAGTCCCTGCAGCCCAAGTCTTTACAGATGTATGCCTCACGTGCCAACCTCTAATCTCAACACACTAAGGAGAGGAGAGGAGGAAAGAGGAATGTGCTGGAGCAGAGTAGATGAGAGTGGGTAGGGAAGGGATGGGATAGGATGGGAGGAGAGTGGAGTGGAGGAAATGTCAGTTTATCTTGTTGACTCGACTCCTGACTGATAGCTGTAGGAGATAAGAGGACTGGAGAGAGACCAGTCTGAAGAGTATCTCTGTCTGATCTGATGAGATGTACTCTGTACTCCAGGCCCGAGAGGACAACAGACGAATGGTCACATTCAAATCAAAGGGATATGAGCTGCCCTTAAGGGGGACTACAAACATTTCTTAAAGTCCTTGGTTTGTACAAATAGTAGAGACAAATGGAGATCCAATTCTTAAAGCTTGAGGATTTGAGGTCGGGTAATTCAAGTACCTTCAGCTTCGTAGTACTGGGTTCTTTTTTTTATTTTACTTTAGTGACAAAGCTGTTTAACCAACAGTAAAAGAAGATAATGGCTGAGCCATTTATGTGTGTTAAACCCAACTCAAAACAGAAGAGGACCTAGAGGCTGTGACAAACAGACACACCAAAGACAGATTTGTGCTTCAGCTATTCCTGTGACAGTGCCTCTGGGGGCAACACAATTAAGACACTTTTTTAACCCTCCTACACACCATGAACAACATTGAAGCCCATCTCGTGCCTCCACATTTGTGTCAAAATCATCCATCTCAATGCGAAACAAAAGTCCTATTGCGCACTCATGTGTTCCGCAGTCAAATTATGTTTGTAGCCCTGCGGGTTTGACATTGGTTTACATTTTTTATATTTTTTTGCAAATGAATGCACCAAATGCCTCTTAAGATACTAGGGAAATAAAAAACATTCTTCTTGTTCATTTTCCCCTTGTGGATTCTACCATTCTGGCCTGAACTCTGGGCTGCAGTGTAATAAAGTCATTAAGCTTACATCACTTTGGTCTTTTTTACACTAAAACTTTCATTGACTTTTTATGGCAGCACAACTTCCACTAAGTGCTGAGATGGCAGCCCTGCTTTTTAAATTAAATTAATCCAACATTAGATATTAGCCCCAATCTTGTTCCCTGTCCAACCCAAATTAACACGTTTTGTACGCATTAAAAAGGCAGGGAACACTTTTAATCCCATAATCACAGTTCTCAGCATCAATAGGGCTGCATCAATCATGTTCTCATGTGTTTTACCCTGTCAGTGTGCATCCGCATATATACGCTGCCAGTCAGATCATCTGGAAATAAATGTGATGTGGAGAATGGAATTTGTGATTCTATCGAGATCATAATCATTGAAGAGAGATTTGTCTGAACATTCATATTATGACAGCTGACCTGTAATCACAGTCAAGTACAAATGTAGAGCCCCTGTAATGTCTTTATAGGTTGACCAGATCAAGCCCAGAGCTTCTGACAATAAAAAATGGCTTTATGGTAGAGTGTCATAGGGAACCCTACTGTCTAAAATAGTGCTCCTGGGTGGTAGCAGCAAGGCAGGCAAAACAAATAGGGACAAGGAGTGAATCAATTTGAGATGAGAGTGTTCACTGGGCAGTGACCAATGCGTGTGTTAGTGTTTTTGTGTCTTCCTGTAAGTGTTTGAGCGAGAGAGGAGGTAAAAAGACAGAGTGAGATATCTGAACTCTATCACACATTACAGCAATTAGTTAACTACATGTAGTGTAACCCCTCCTCTCCCCATGGTAAACTGTACACACGACCACTGAACTAGAAACAGCTCTCCAAACAAGCCACTGGCAAGCCCACCACCTTAACCCCTCACCTGCTGACACACTGCCAACACAGAACACATCCACAGCCATATAGATCTAAATCCACAGATCTAATTATCCAGCAAGGCAAAACAAGCTGAGACCAAACTGACATTCAGATCAACTATGTTCTACTATACATTCACAGTATTGCTGGGCATTTGAAGTATGCTGAGTGTGCATACGTGAAGGGGTTCAATTAAAAACAGCTGTTCCCTGAAGAACCTAGAAACAGAATGTTTTAAGAAATATCCGGGTGTCTTTCTTGGCTCAGGAAAATGTTATAACAGTCCCAACTAAAACAAAAGAACCATTCAGTCTGTCTGTTGGTGTGATGATAAAACAAATCATTACAGACAGACTTACTGAATGGGAGAAGCACATCTAAGGGCGCCATTGTTATACTGTGTGTGTGTGTGTGTGTGTGTGTGTGTGTTTGTGTTTGCAAAAAAACAATGTAAAACACATTGTGTTGATTTCCATCCTGTCCCTCCCACTGTGGAATCCACTCAAATCAAAGTTAGCCCTTCACACCCACAAAGATACTTCTCTAATTGCACCTATTTATCGGTTATGGAGTGTTTATGGCACTCTGCATAAAATGCCTGATTCCAATTGTGTGTTGAGGGTGTCATGGCCACAGAGGTATACCGCTGTTAAGTGCCAGTAATGGTCTGACTATGTTATTCAACTGACAGCTCGGCTGTAGCATAACTGCCTAATAGCCTGCAGCACAATAACATACAGTAGCTGATAAATTAGTCAACAAGTCACAATGGACAACGTGAATATTGGGAGTATTCTGGCTGATTTATGGTTCCCGAGTTAGTCAACCATCAGGATATTGCCTCTCCTGTTTGTCACGAGGAACTCCAGACTTCTGCAGCACAGCAGTCACTTATTTTCATTTTATTTAGCAGAATATCCAATCCAATTATGAGCCACAGTAAAGTGAGCGATTGTGCAGAAGTTAGAGGAGAGGGAGGGCGTACAGGGGAGTTTAGCTGGCCAGATAGATAGGCAGAACCGCACTAGGCACTCCTCTCAGGCCGTGGAGCACATTACCCCTGTGACAAATGGAGCAGGCAGGTAGCAGTCGTCCCATAGTCCTGAGACGGAACCCAGAGACCCAGAGGATAGAGCCCATTAAGCCCACAGTACAGCACTGCAGTAATACTCAACTACTACTGTGGGTCTCAGACCGGCCTCAGAGGACTGGTTAAAGGAAACTAAACTATGGGACTGATAGAGTGGAGGTAGTTAAGTACTTACAGATGTACTGTAGTAATTGTACAGTTCCAGTAATCTGTATAGTACACATGCTACTGGTGATGACATCACTACAGCCACACCTTGAACGTTGAGATGGAACACAATACTGGCAGGACTGTTGGAAGTAGTCAGTCAGGTTTCTCTTCTGCAACAACTGCCTGAAACTGTACTGCAGAGTGACTGACGACCTGCAGAACCAACTGAAGACAGAAATATGTGATGCTGTCATTTGCATGTTTCAGGCTTTTGGATTTTGATAATAAAGACTAGCAGGTTTTTATCCAGACCAGATGCAGGCCACTTCATGGAAACTTTGGCACAAGAACTATTGTTAATGTGGTGTGTACTGATCCACGACACAGGCACCGTGGGTCACTTAGACTGCTGAATGGAAACATGTAATGCTTTAATATAAATACAAAAAGAGATGTTTTGAAATGTTCCAGACTACAAAAACAAAGGGGATTTATTGTCATATCCTGGCTATAAAAACGAAGCCTAGTTTCACTAGAACGTCACAGAGGAGGTTTGCAGAAGGTGGTCCATACAGAACAGCAGATAAATAAACAGTGGAATCACACTACACCTAAATTCTCCTTCCCCACAGTTCACATTTCCTCATAACGGTGCCCCTGAAAAAGGCCACTCTCTCAGAAACGTAAATAAAAATGTGTTCTAGCTTAAGTTTTCTTCATCAGAGACTGAGAGCATGGGGATATATGCCATCACATCAAGACATATGGCCTCAATTTCCGGCTACATTCTAAAGGCAAAGCGTAGCTATGCATGCCAATGCAATAATGGCATGTTCTCTGCTTTCCAAAAAATACAACTACAATGACCAATGATTCCCCCCTCCTCCCCATCTTAATTTAGTGCAGTGAGAATAAGGCCTAGTCCCAGGCCAGTAGAACATTGCCATGCAGGTCTTAATGTCACCAATCAGTCAGCACAGCCTGTAGTGGCCCATCAGCACTACTCACAAACAGATCTATGCTAACAATGTTGCCTGGGGGCAGCACTGGGGTAAAGAGGTAATCTGAAAACATAAATGATGATATGGCTAACTTCACTGTCGCAAATGTAGTTAATTTTCTCTCTATTGTACTGTAGAATGGTTATTTTAATTAGTATGTCTGACTCAATGGCAACACAATACTATCTCTATCAAAGTCTATTATCATAAAGTGTCTCTGGGTAGACCAGAAAACCTGGCGGTGTGAACAACGGCATCATTTGCAATTAAGGCGACAGTAATAACGGTGTTGGCGATAACATTCTCCATTACAGCGAGGCCAGAGGAATCTGTCACCAGATAACCTCACTGTGATTGGTAGCTTTAATCAAGGGACCAAATGTCTGTGTTCCAATCTCATTATGAACAAGGACGGAAGGGAACAGGCTATTGTATTAGCTTCAAAGTCTCACTCTGCCTGGGGCTCGCTCTGCTAGCATAGCATAGCGCAGTCTGCCTTCTGTGCTTAGTGTCTGTCTGCAGTGGTCTGCTCAGAGCCAGCCTGTTTGTAAATACTGCAGAAAGAAAACAACATGCAGTAGTAGACAATAACAAATAGCTCTCTTTCTTCTCATCATACCCCACTGCCCAGAGTTAGGGAAAGTGATTTTATGCTGGGGCAATATAAAATCTCTCAGCATATTGCTAGTAGAGGCCTTTAGCAGTTTGTTGACGCAAGCACTAAACCTGTTTCTGCCAGCCCATAGGAGCTAGATGAATCAGGTCCCTGCCTGGCATTATAAAAACACCCAGCTGCCTCTCCACTCCTCACTGACTACCTCATAAAGCAACCTACCAGCCAGAGACACAAGTCTCCACTGTCCTAATACACCCTGTATATACAGGACTGATGGAGCACTTAGAAGAAAAGTGAGACAAGAAAAGGGTTAGGGTTGATATCGACGGTAATAAAAAATGTAACTATCTGCAAAAACTATTGTTGTGGCCCACAGGTACAGTAGGGCCTGAGTTACATTGACTGCCTCAGAGAGAGAGAGAGATTTAAGCGCAAAGAAGAACAATTCAGAATCGATAGAGGGGGAGCTCTTAACTCAGAGCACAAAGTTTAAATAGTTGATTGAGCGGAGATAAAAGATTCAGCGTTCTGCAATGTTTCTTTAGAGCATTGATTTCTCACTGTTTGTGTCCGCCCTGCCCTCCGGCTCAGTAATCCCGTTACCCCTCTCTAGGTCTGTCCCTGTGCTGCTTTATGTTGATGAACTGATTCTCCCCTGCCTCAGACGCCCTTATAGAGCTCACAATGCCCCTATTGACTACAGCGATGCTACTGGACCACTACTGTTCAAATTGTGGTCAACATATTTTACAATACCCATCAAGATGTTTACAGACAATATAGCCTAGTTTATCTGGGAGTTTTTGTCTGTGCATATAGGGATCTCCTGAATGACAAAAAGCACTGTTAAAATAAAATTGACCAACATGAACATCACATGATGTTGATTCACACAACATCATTGGTGAAAACAGCCAGCCTGCCTTTCAACCAACCTTGGGACTTGGCACAAGCTCACAACAACATGACTGGCCAGTGATTTCCACCATGCCCTTCTGACCTCTGGTGAGGCATTAAATCTAAAACAAAGTATTACTTTCTCCACCGGCCCAAATCAGTGTTATTACTGGCCCTCAAACAAGATTTTATCCACCGGCCCAACGCAGTGTTATTACTGGCTCTCAAACAAGACTTTATCCACCGGCCCAACGCAGTGTTATTACTGGCTCTCAAACAAGACTTTATCCACCGGCCCAACGCAGTGTTATTACTGGCTCTCAAACAATACTTTATCCACCGGCCCAACGCAGTGTTATTACTGGCTCTCAAACAAGACTTTATCCACCGGCCCAACGCAGTGTTATTACTGGCTCTCAAACAAGACTTTCTCCACCGGCCAAATTCAGTGTTATTACTGGCTCTCAAACAAGACTTTATCCACCGGCCCAACGCAGTGTTATTACTAGCTCTCAAACAATACTTTATCCACCGGCCCAACGCAGTGTTATTACTGGCTCTCAAACAAGACTTTCTCCACCGGCCCGACGCAGTGTTATCACTGGCTCAAACAAGACTTTATCCACCGGCCCAACGCAGTGGTATTACTGGTCCTCAAACAAGACTTTATCCACCGGCCCAACGCAGTGTTAATACTGGCTCTCAAACAATACTTCTCCACCGGCCCAACGCAGTGCTATTACTGGCCCTCAAACAAGACTTTCTCCACCGGCCCGACGCAGTATTATCACTGGCTCAAACAAGACTTTATCCACCGGCCCAACGCAGTGTTATTACTGGTCCTCAAACAAGACTTTATCCACCAGCCCAACGCAGAGTTATTACTGGCTCTCAAACAACACTTCTCCACCGGCCCGACGCAGTGTTATCACTGGCTCAAACAAGACTTTCTCCACCGGCCCAACGCAGTGTTATCACTGGCTCAAACAAGACTTTATCCACCGGCCCAACGCAGTGGTATTATTGGTCCTCAAACTAGACTTTATCCACCGGCCCAACGCAGTGTTATTACTGGTCCTCAAACAAGACTTTCTCCACCGGCCCGACGCAGAGTTATTACTGGCTCTCAAACAACACTTCTCCACCGGCCCGACGCAGTGTTATCACTGGCTCAAACAAGACTTTATCCACCGGCCCAACGCAGTGTTATTACTGGTCCTCAAACTAGACTTTATCCACCAGCCCAACGCAGAGTTATTACTGGCTCTCAAACAACACTTCTCCACCGGCCCGACGCAGTTTTATCACTGGCTCAAACAAGACTTCATCCACCGGCCCAACGCAGTGTTATTACTGGCCCTCAAACAAGACTTTCTCCACCGGCCCAACGCAGTGTTATTACTGGCTCTCAAACAAGACTTTCTCCACCGGCCCGACGCAGTGTTATCACTGGCTCAAACAAGACTTTATCCACCGGCCCAACGCAGTGGTATTATTGGTCCTCAAACTAGACTTTATCCACCGGCCCAACGCAGTGTTATTACTGGTCCTCAAACAAGACTTTATCCACCGGCCCAACGCAGTGTTATTACTGGCTCTCAAACAATACTTCTCCACCGGCCCAACGCAGTGTTATTACTGGCTCTCAAACAAGACTTTCTCCACCGGCCCAAATCAGTGTTATTACTGGCTCTCAAACAAGACTTTATCCATCGGCTCAATGCAGTGTTAATACTGGCTCTCAAACAAGACTTTATCCACCGGCCCAACGCAGTGTTATTACTGGCCCTCAAACAAGACTTTCTCCACCGGCCCAACGCAGTGTTATTACTGGCTCTCAAACAAGACTTTATCCACCGGCCCAACGCAGTGTTATTACTGGCTCTCAAACAATACTTTATCCACCGGCCCAACGCAGTGTTATTACTGGCTCTCAAACAAGACTTTCTCCACCGGCCCGACGCAGTGTTATCACTGGCTCAAACAAGACTTTATCCACCGGCCCAACGCAGTGGTATTACTGGTCCTCAAACTAGACTTTATCCACCGGCCCAACGCAGTGTTATTACTGGCTCTCAAACAAGACTTTATCCACCGGCCCAATGCAGTGTTATTACTGGCTCTCAAACAATACTTATCCACCGGCCCAACGCAGTGCTATTATTGGCCCTCAAACAAGACTTTCTCCACCGGCCCGACGCAGTATTATCACTGGCTCAAACAAGACTTTATCCACCGGCCCAACGCAGTGGTATTACTGGTCCTCAAACTAGACTTTATCCACCGGCCCAACGCAGTGTTATCACTGGCTCAAACAAGACTTTATCCACTGGCCCAACGCAGTGTTATTACTGGCCCTCAAACAAGACTTTATCCACCGGCCCAACGCAGTGTTATTACTGGTCCTCAAACAAGACTTTATCCACCGGCCCAACGCAGAGTTATTACTGGCTCTCAAACAATACTTCTCCACCGGCCCGACGCAGTACTATCACTGGCTCAAACAAGACTTTATCCACCGGCCCAACGCAGTGGTATAACTGGTCCTCAAACTAGACTTTATCTACCGGCCCAACGCAGTGTTATCACTGGCTCAAACAAGACTTTATCCACCGGCCCAACGCAGTGTTATTACTGGTCCTCAAACAAGACTTTACCCACCGGCCCAACGCAAAGTTATTACTGGCTTGCAAACAATACTTCTCCACCGGCCCGACGCAGTGTTATCACTGGCTCAAACAAGACTTTCTCCACCGGCCCGACGCAGTGTTATCACTGGCTCAAACAAGACTTTATCCACCGGCCCAACGCAGTGTTATTACTGGCCCTCAAACAAGACTTTCTCCACCGGCCCGACGCAGTGTTATCACTGGCTCAAACAAGACTTCATCCACCGGCCCAACACAGTGGTATTACTGGTCCTCAAACAAGACTTTATCCACCGGCCCAACGCAGTGTTATTACTGGCCCTCAAACAATACTTCTCCACCGGCCCAACGCAGTGTTATTACTGGCCCTCAAACAAGACTTTATCCACCAGCCCAACGCAGTGTTATCACCTGCTCTCAAACAAGACGTTCCTCCGTCCCAGACGACTGAAGGTGTTTTTAATCTTACCCAATGAACAAAGCTCAATAAAAAGGAACAATACACCATTTGGATCAAGTTCTGATCTCTGATATCAAAAATATCACATCATTGTGTAGAAAAAAGGAAAACACACAGAACATCTACCTAAATGCAGCATATATATAATCATATGTCTAATCATATGTCTAATACTGCTATGTGAGCAGTAGATGAGGCCTAACAAACACGACATTACACTAATGGCCCCAAAAGATGAAGGAGGAAGTGGCTTCCTGACCATTCCCAGCAGAGATAAACAAGGAAACCTAAATATCCTACTGGAGGAGGGCACTGCAGGAAAGGACAGGAGAGAACAGGGCAGGACTACCAAACAGACTGGTAGCAGCTGGAAATAAGAAGAATTAAGTCTTAAACAGATAATTCAATAATATTGGGTCAGTTAGAAAACTACAGTGAGTAAAAACAGATATGCTATTAAATAATAGCAGAGTAAATTGTTCTGGTTTAAATGCACAATTTCAGTTTGGTTCACAACCACAACCCTTCCTCAAACACATGTTGATTTCCTTTGGGACTTCCAGACTCACCAGCAGTAATAGATGAGTGAAGTTCCAGAACACTGCACATACAGTAACATAACCTACTATTAACCCCAGCCCGAATAGAGAGCAACGCACTCTGCTGTTCATTAGCAATCTGTAAATTACCTTAAACGCATGCAGGCCAGGCCAGGGCAGATGAGATGACTGTACTGAGCACTCTCTGTCTCTACCCTGAAGACTGTACTCTACCCTGAAAACTGTACATGCCTCTAATGAGCCTCTTTAATGAGTCATTAAACAAGGGGGACTGGCCTGTAGTCTGATTGCTCCAACTCTCTGATCAATAAGCATGACATTTGCACTCTCACCCAGCTTCTAATTTCAACCAGGGAGATGAGAGGAGAGGGTGTGTGTTCAGTCGAACAGCAGTCCAATGTGGTCGTGTTCTAGTGTAAATACCCCTCTGTGCACCTCAGGTGAGAGATGGAGAGAGCCTGGAGAGATGGAGATAGCTTGGAATAGATGGAGAGGGATTAGAGAGATGGAGAGAGCCTGGAGAGATGGAGACACCTTGGAATAGATGGAGAGAGCTTAGAGAGATGGAGAGAGCCTGGAAAGATGGAGACACCTTGGAATAGATGGAGGGCTTAGAGAGATGAGAGCTTGGAATAGATGGAGAGAGCTTGGAATAGATGGAGAGCTTGGAATAGACAGAGAGCTTGGAATAGACGGAGAAGCTTGGAATAGACGGAGAAGCTTGGAATAGACGGAGAAGCTTGGAATAGACGGAGAGCTTGGAATAGACGGAGAGCTTGGAATAGACAGAGAAGCTTGGAATAGACGGAGAAGCTTGGAATAGACGGAGAGCTTGGAATAGACGGAGAGCTTGGAATAGACAGAGAAGCTTGGAATAGACGGAGAAGCTTGGAATAGACGGAGAGCTTGGAATAGACAGAGAAGCTTGGAATAGACGGAGAAGCTTGGAATAGACGGAAAGCTTGGAATAGACGGAGAGCTTGGAGAGATGGAGAGAGCTTGGAATAGACGGAAAGAGCTTGGAATAAATGGAGTGAGCTTGGAGAGATGGAGAGAGCTTGGAGAGATGCCTATTGATTCATATGTTTGTGCTGTGACATCCTTTCTATAGATTCCCGGGCCGGGTGTGCCTGTGGTGACAGCGTCATTGCCAAACTTGGGGCTGGCTTTCCTCAGCCATCAATTAAGCCGCGTGACACCTTTAACAAAGCTAACATCAATCCTGCCCCCCTCTCAAGGCTATCATAGCAACCATTGCACTGGAGGCAGTGGCAGGAGGTGGGTCTCCTGGCCACCAGAGGGACCCTGAAGTATTGAGAGACTTCCCATCCAACCCACTTCTTTTTCACACACAAACGCACACCTCATACTGTCCATTGTGTACATGCAGCTGGATATATCCATGACTAAATGCTACCCCTAAATGCTACTAATTCTACCCCTCATGTTACTGCTTTGAACAGACATCTTGACACACTTAAAGAAAATAATGATCTTAGCTTTTCTATCCTCCAGTCAATCACTCTGCTGGGCTCCTCTGCTGTGTAATGGCCCCTTTTCTCCCTGTCTGATAATATGTCTCCATAAAGTGGGATCAATTACACACACAATTACTGCAGCAGGACACACTACATTTCAAGATTACGCCACTGACCTCGCTCTGACCCCAATGAGACAATACAGTGAGTGTATACAAAGGGCTGATCATGCTGAGGTTATCCGACACTGATATCACTGTACAAACACAATCCAGCACACAAACCAAACCATATGACAGTTGTTGGTGGTGCTCATGTTTGCGTATGACATGTAGTATACTCTGGAGGTGGACAATACCCTGTCCTGTGCATTAATAAACACAATCCTGACAGGATTCTAACACACCCCACCCGTTTCAGAAAGCTTCCTGGCCTGAATGAAGAAGAAACAGAGCATATCAGTTGTATACTTCCTGTCCAGATCTGGCTGTTCTATGTCCACTTTTACTCCTGCACAGCATCACATTCTCCTGTTCCCCTGACTGCACAGCACCGTCCAGGACTCTATTGGGACCACCACGATGGTTCACGCAAGACAGAGAGAAGAGAGGGGGTGGAGAGGAGACGAGAGGAGGCGAGAGGAGGGAACAGCTAGATGAAAAGAGCAAGCAAAATACTGAAGAAATGTAACTATAAGCTCTCGTTTTCTCTCTCCAGCATGGGAGGCAGGATGAAATGGCCGCTGCATTCGTCATCACAATCTTTCATATTCCTGTGAAAAAAACAACTGGTGAAGCCACACCTGACTCCAAACTTCCCTAGAAACCAGTCAAATTCAAACACGGTAATTAGCCTATGGAAAGAGCCATGGCATATGAGTAGCAGTAAAGCTCCTTATACACATTACAGTCTACAATTTACTTATATAATACAAATACTAGCGTACTGTACTTTAGGCATGAAACTGCAAGAACTACTTAAATTGTTCTTGTTCAGTTGAGACCATTCTTCAGGCTTACCTTCAGGAGCTCTTTGGTTTATGTGTGTTTTATGGGTTGGTGGGAATTTAGAGATGTGTTTCCCTCGTCCTCTCGGCTTCCTAATCTAGCATGACTGAACCTGTATGTGACTCCTTCAGTTTCTGCCTGAGAACATGGACACACACACACCTGACACTGTCACAATGGGAAGGGCAGGTGCTTGCATGATATGATCACCTCCTTCAAAGAGTCACAACAAAGAGCAAAATACTCCCATTGGTTGCATGATTCATTCACTTCATGGTGGTCCATTGCAGTACTGAGAACAATTCTTTCAACATTTTCACTGATCTAAGTTTGTCAATAACTATGAAATGTACCGCTGCAGAATTGATAAATATTGCCAGTGACAGAGGATACCTCCTATCCTGTCTGTCAGGCCATCCTCCAAAAGTCATGCAGAGTTTTTTGACTAGCTATTTGTAAAGTACTATAAAAGAGCGGGCACATAAACACACACCCAGTTGAACAGAAACCAAAGCTGTGCGGCTGCCCAGACGAGGCTGAAACTGGCTGCATTGGTGGATGATGACATCAGACCACCCACATTCCTCTAGAGCAGGTTCAAGCACATTTATCCTCTCTCCCCCTCTCTCATTGGCTAGATCAAAGATAATTCTCAAACATCACAGCCTGCTTCCCATTTAGGCTTGGACTTGTCTCATAGACGAAATTCAGTTATGGTTTGTTTGATGCCGTCTCCAATATTGACAGAGCATGACGTACAGCATGACGTAAACAAAGCATAGCTTACAGTACAGTTTTCTATGGAGACTGAATACCAAGAGTTTGCATTCTTCGAATGGGGATTAAAATCAATTATGTAATGAAGGCAAAGCTTTTAGTCAAGTCAGAGCCAGAAGAAAATGGCAGAGAGAAATGTCAGTCTTGCATTGTCAGCAGTAAATCAGAGAGACAGAGCGAGAGAAAAGAGAGAGATGAGACGAAGGGAGGAGAGAGAAAAGGGAGGAAAGAGAGAGAGAGAGAGAAAAGGGAGGAGAGAGAGAGAGAGAGAGGAAAGAGAGAGAGAAAGAGAGAAAGAGAGAGAGAGAAAAGGGAGGAGAGAGAGAGAGAGAGAGAGAGAAAAGGGAGGAGAGAGAGAGAAAAAAAAGGGAGGAGAGAGGTAGAAAGGGCGGAGAGAGAGAGAGAGAGAGAGAGAGAGAAAATGGAGGAGAGAGAGAGAGAGAGAGAGAGAGAGAGAGAGAGAGAGAGAGAGAGAGAGAGAGAAAAGGGAGGAGAGAGGGGGGGAGAGAAAAGGGAGGAGAGAGAGAAAAGGGGGAAGAGAGAGAGAGAGAGAGAGAGAGAAGGGAGGATAGAGAGAGAAAAGGGGGAGGAGAGAGAGAAAAGGGGGAAGAGAGAGAGAGCGAGAGAGAGAGAGAGAGAGAGATAGAAAGGGAGGAGAGAGAGAGGGAGAGAGAAAAGGGAGGAGAGAGAGAGAGAAAGGGAGGAGAGAAAAGGGAGGAGAGAGAGAGAAAGAGAGCCACAGACCTTCTAGCCAGATCCTACACTACATACTCCTCAGTAGAGGTCTTCACGGGCCCAGCCAAACCTGAATAACCGAGACGCGATCCCTGAGCAGGTCCGGATCCAGAATACTAATCCGTCCCTCAGCTCTCGGTCAGCTCATGTTTGATTGTCATTGGGTCTCGGGTCTATGTAATTACAGCTGATAGACCCAAGTGGACCCGACCATGGCTATAGCCTAGAACATATTTATGTTACGGTAATAAGGTGAATTTCTTATCTTCTAGACAGCCAAGCCAACATAGAAAGACCTATTTGATAACCAGAAGAGCAACTTGGCTGATGAACATAACGTTTGTGTCACTCTGTTCAAAACGGGTCTCGTCTAGACCCGGGCCTGTTAGGGTACGGGTCGGATCTAGGTTGGGTTGTCCTCGGGTATATTCGGGTTCGGCTGAGATTGTTGTCGGGTCCGAAACCCATTTTCTTTTTTAAATGACCGGTCCATTCGGGCCCGGGTCTGATTGTTATCTGTCTGTTCAGGTCCAGGTTGAGCGGGAAAAACTCCACTTCTCAGCACACTTCTCTGCTCCCTCACACACTGCATACTGTCCCGTTGTCAAGTCACGGTGTTCCACAGTGGTGCATCACACAAACAACACCTTTCATAAAGAAAGCCGAGTCAGAGCCGGTCTAGGTCCAGGGGCAAGAATGTAAATGTAAAGCACATTTTGTGATTAAGGCAGGGAGGGCATAGCGTTTTCATTAACATGCTTTTACATGAACATGCTAGTGAGGCTGAGGGGATCAGAGGGGATCTGAGGAGGGGATCAGAGGGGATCTGAGGAGGGGATCTGAGGGAATCTGAGGAGGGGATCTGAGGAGGGGATCTGAGGAGGGGATCTGAGGAGGGGATCTGAGGAGGGGATCTGAGGAGGGGATCTGAGGAGGGGATCTGAGGGGATCGGAGGGGATCCAGGAAGCTGCTGCTATGCCCGATACAGTAAAGAATCCATCCAGGTCTGAGATGGGAGCTGAAAGTAAACTGTATGAACTAAGCTATGAAAAATATACCCAAAACAGACAGCGCCACAAATGGAAGTCACTCACCCAAAACAAACAAACATCACCAAGACTTCACTATTCATGACAACTCTGCTAAACCTGAACTGGTAGCAGAAATGAATCGTCCATG
This sequence comes from Oncorhynchus mykiss, assembly GCF_013265735.2. Taxonomy (NCBI): domain Eukaryota; kingdom Metazoa; phylum Chordata; class Actinopteri; order Salmoniformes; family Salmonidae; genus Oncorhynchus; species Oncorhynchus mykiss. The sequence goes on from NC_048581.1 coordinate 71,329,312, forward strand.
AAAACATCACTAAAAACTAGATTGTCTGTAAAACCTCACTCCCACTCTGGTTCTCTGCATTGCAGGCCTAATAAACAGTCTCAGAGCTGGGCATTAACACGAACTCTGAAAATGAGTGTGTTCTGAACTTGAAAACGTCAAGTTGTTGATGTTGCTGTTCAGCTCTAGACATTGGCCTGTGGGTAGAAACATATTTCGACATTATTTTATCAAACAAGAGAAGTTATTGATTCTCTTGTGCTGTTAAATAACTTTTAAAAAGCTCTCACTGCTCTCTCCAAACAAAAAGGATGTAAAAAATAAAATTTGCTCGCTAGTTTTACAACAAGGAAAACAGATCAGAAATTATGAACTTAAAAAGCCTGAAAGTTATTAGGATGCAGAGGAAAGAGTAGAGTTGGGTATGGTGGTTCTAAAGGAGAGCGATATGTAGAGGCGTCAGCATGCTTTAGTTGAAAAAATGAGTGTGCTCACATACTCCCTTAATTTGCAGATTTTGCCGAGGAGATCTTAGCTGCGCGATTTTTACATCTGACTCGGATGTTTGGTGCAGTATTTCTCAAGTGAAGGATGTGTCGTCTCTCGTTAAATGACAACAGGCACGTCATTGTAGAATCCCTATGGTGATCAATAGCCGACGAGGGGGGCGTAGACTTCGGCTACAAACTTTGGCGTGCCTCACATTGTGTGCCTGAACAGCCCCAAAAAAGTATTGCCTAAGTCCAAAACATACAAAATGTTGTAATAATATATGCAAGAACTGTTCCAAACTGTTTCGGCTGGGAAGCATGTGGACGCCTTCGTAAGTAAGGAGCAGAGAGGAGGGAGATGGAGGAGTACAGTGGCCTTCTGTCGTTAATGTCAGTGGTTTTTCTACTCCTTGCCAAACGGTGGGAGGGAGCAATTATGCAGATGACGTGCTGCAGCCGAGGATGCACTGCATCAATCACACCGCACAGCAAGCCAGCAGGACCGCAAACACACACACATGCGCACCAGTGCTGGGGTCAATTCAAATTGAAGAAAAAAGAGTATCTATTTTCAATGACCTCTCAATAAACTGAGAATTAGAAAATTTATCCTTTCCTTAAAAATGTTTATCACTTCCTGACTTGACTGTCTTCAATTCGATTTTACCCCAGCCCTGACACACACACATACGTTGGACATACACATTGTTGGATACGACATTTTGAACATTGAGATGTTAAATAAATGATAGAGAAGAAGCATAGAATATCTGTGGAAAGACAGATAACTGTGGAATGTGTTGAAATGTGTTGGGGGACGGGAGCAGAGCACCATGTTGAAACAGGAAAGACAGATGGACATCTGTGGATTAGGTGAAGGAGGGGTTGAGGTCAGGAGGTGAGGACAGGTCACCTGAAGGGAGTAATAAGGGTTTGGTATCTTGTTACACTTTTCCTGTTAAACCATAAGATATAAGGATTGGAGAGAAGGAGGAGTGTTTTAAGTGGGATATATATATATACACTGCTCAAAAAAATAAAAGGGAACACTAAAATAACACATCCTAGATCTGAATGAATGAAATATTCTTATTAAATACATTTTTTTTTACATAGTTGAATGTGCTGACAACAAAAATCACACCAAAAAATTCAATGGAAATCAAATTTATCAACCCATGGAGGTCTGGATTTGGAGTCACACTCAAAATTAAAGTGGAAAAACACACTACAGGCTGATCCAACTTTGATGGAATGTCCTTAAAACAAGTCAAAATGAGTAGTGTGTGTCCCCAACCGCACCAGCATATGGTCTCACAAGGGGTCTGAGGATCTCATCTCGGTACCTAATGGCAGTCAGGCTACCTCTGGCGAGCACATGGAGGGCTGTGCGGCCCCCCAAAGAAATGCCACCGCCAAACCGGTCATGCTGGAGGATGTTGCAGGCAGCAGAACGTTCTCCACGGCGTCTCCAGACTATGTCACGTGTTCAGTGTGAACCTGCTTTCATCTGTGAAGAGCACAGGGCGCCAGTGGCGAATTTGCCAATCTTGGTTTTCTCTGGCAAATGCCAAACGTCCTGCATGGTGTTGGGCTGTAAGCACAAACCCCACCTGTGGACGTCGGGCCCTCATACCACCCTCATGGAGTCTGTTTTTGACCGTTTGAGCAGACACATGCACATTTGTGGCTTGCTGGAGGTCATTTTGCAGGGCTCTGGCAGTGCTCCTCCTTGCGCAAAGGCGGAGGTAGCGGTCCTGCTGCTGGGTTGTTGCCCTCCTACGTCCTCCTCCACGTCTCCTGATGTACTGGCCTGTCTCCTGGTAGTGCCTCCATGCTCTGGACACTCTGGACACTCCATCTCATGCTACCACTAGAGTGAAAGCACTGCCAGCATTCAAAAGTGACCAAAACATCAGCCAGGAAGCATAGGAACTGAGAAGTGGTCTGTGGTCACCACCTGCAGAACCACTCCTTTATTGGGGGTGTCTTGCTAAATGCCTATAATTTCCACCTGTTGTCTATTCCATTTGCACAACAGCATGTGAAATTTAATGTCAATCAGTGTTGCTTCCTAAATGGACAGTTTGATTTCACAGAAGTGTGATTGACTTGGAGTTACATTTTGTTGTTTAAGTGTTCCCTTTATTTTTTTGAGCAGTGTATATATCTGGATGGGATAAGTGTTGGGTTGTCTGAATACAGCTGTACAGAACCTTTGGGAAGAATTCAACTTGGTTAAAGCTTCTCTAGTGTCCATGAGTTATTTACTCTGAAAGATAAGAACCTAACAATATCACATAGAACTACTCAGCTACTGGGAGATAGAATCTAACCTCCCCGTAGCTGTGCTCTGCTGACACCCAAGTCTTTTATTAGCAGGAACACCACAACCCACCAATCACAACAAGTCACACTCAGGCAGTGAGTATGGGGAAATATGTTGTGGTGGGGGGATGAGAACGCATTAACCCCCCTCTCCAGCTAAAAATAAATGAGAGGCTGATTTGTGGTCGCTTACTCACACAGCCTGATCGGGGAGGAGGGACCTACTACAGACCCGTCTATCTCACCCATGTGTTATATGGGGGTAATATCTGCCGCCTTCCGCTCAAGGCCCCGACAGTTTAATGATTCTGTCTACTCGCTCACATACACAGTATATATACTGTACACTGAGTATATCATGTACAATTATAGTTCATATGCTTTGTTTAACTGATTGAACAAACTTTTTTTGTTCTTATATTTGTGGTGTGGTTTTCATATCAGCGCTTTTGGGCTTCCAACCTCCCCTGCACACCGTTTTTACCAGTTATCTGTACTGTTTTGTCGTTCACTTCTTTTCTTTGGTGTGAATAAATATAACCTAAAATAACTAACACACACACCACCACCACCACAGAGACCCAGGCCAGGAATGATTTAGTCCTACAGAGGTTGGAGTAGGATGTTGTGGTGTCACCACTGACTGAACCAACAGGGACCCAAGCAGGGTAAACAGGGGAGGTGTTTGGTGTTGGAATACCTGGGCAGCAGCCAGCTTGCCCTATGGGGTGACTGACCAAGGAGAGGTCAACAGGTTCTGGGACACAGATGGACACATGGCCCTAAACCCTGAGGCAATGCCTCCTCTCCCACAGACAAGGAGGGGCAGAGAGGGGGAACGATAGACAGGAAGATAGCAATGATGTGCCCCTCTCTCATAAAGCCTTCCCCAGACAGCCTCAAGTGATAGATTGCTAGTAATATGAGTCTCGGGGGGGATGAGCGGTGAAAAGGTAGATGGGTAGGGTGCCTGCCTGCATTTGGCTCTCCGAATGTTTTCCATTTGAGTGTGAATGCTGGAATGAATCTCCCAGGAGGCAGCTACAGTATCAGCCTCCACAGGAACACAGAGATTATGGAGTCACGTCATCTAAATATAATTCATATTGATAAATCATCAGTCAAATGTACCACTCAAATTTCAAATAGAGATAGAGAGAAAGAGAGTAAATGTTGAGTGTAATCAAGTAAACGTCTACCCTATCCATGCCCACATGTCCTCCTGTGCCTCAGTAGCTCACACGTCCTACCCTGTCCTTCCTTTCTCCCACACCCAGCCAGAGGGGAAAAGGAAGCAGACACAATAATAATAACAATAATAATAACAATAATAATAATAACAATAATAATAATAATAATAATAATAATAGGGGTGCTTATATTTGTGTGTAATGGATACATTTTTTTTTGCATATCCCAATTCCCCGAGACACTCGCAGGGAGTGAGGGAGTGGGGTAACGGCTGGGGTCACCCCTGGAACAATTAGGGTTAAGTGCCTTGCTCAAGGGCACAGTGACATTTTTTTCCTTGTCAGTTCCGGTATTTGAACCAGCAACCTTTTGGTTACTGGCACAATGCTCTAACCTGTAGGCTACCTGCCCCCCTTCATATGAGGGAGCTGCATTCTGTAGCGCTCACAACACAATCCCTTCACGGATCAACGGAGTGCTGTCAGAAGAGGAGGCGAGGAGAGGGGTACATACATTGCACTGCCCAGCAGAGCTGCTGTAAAAAAACAATTTTATTGGTAGCGTACACATATTTGCAGATGTTATCGCCGGTGCAGCAAAATGCTTATGTTTCTAGCTCCAACAGAGCAGTAGTACCTAACAATACAAAAACAATACAAAAACGGATTCATATGCAGCCTAGGGCGCCTAACTCTGCACAACCCAGTTATAACCTATACATAGTCTGAACAAGGCCTGACTGTTGACCTCTAGCTGTTTATCTCTCTGTCAGTATATGTAGGAAGCCAGAAATATCCCTGGGTACAGCTGGCGTTTAGCTAGGCTGAATGAACCCAGGTAAATAGAGAACAATGCTCACACAGGATATTTAGGCCCCAGTCTCTTTCTCTGCCCTGCCCTCGCTCATCTTCAGCCGTGTTTGTTAGAGGAGAAAAGAGAAAGGCAAGGAAGAGAGAAAAAAAACATGTAAATAGAGAGAGAGAGAGAGAGAGAGAGAGAGAGAGAGAGAGAGAGAGAGAGAGAGAGAGAGAGAGAGAGAGAGAGAGAGAGAGAGTGTGTGTGTGTGCCATCCCTCTGTTGACTTCTAACAGTGGAGAGAGCAGGAGCTAGCTAAGTGGTCATGAGGATGCTCATGTCCACTCTCTTTAGACTACTCCATCCAAGGTGCTCTGTGACTGAACCATCTGAAGCTACGCTCCAGAGGTGGGGGAAATGGAGAACAGGTAGCAGAGCTTAGAAATAAACAAGCAAAAATACGAATCATCAGAAAAGTCAGACGAAGCACAACACTTGCCAGTTGACAATACATAATATATTGTAAAACAGAAACACATGAAAACAGAGCAGAACGTTTTTATGACCTTGTTTGTGCCTGTAGGCTTGTTTGGGCAGCCAGTCACACAGTCAGGACAAGATTTGCATGCAAAGCCCACTTAGTTAGCCCACACACACACAGCAGGCAGCCTGTGGTCTGGACATGAGACAGGAAGAACAAAGCAGTACATTTTCTTCCACTCCTTTGGTTAACATGCAAATCTCATGCACCTCCCTCATCCATGTTCATAGATTAGTGAATGTGGGCTGCTATCTCTGGTTTAAGAGGAACCTGGCCTGCTTATCTCTGCCTACTAAGTACAGAGGTACTTAGTAGGCAGAGGCAGGAACTAATCAATCTGTAAATCCTACTGTACAGTTCACATCATATTCTGTATTGCATGTGGTACAGCCCTGAAAACTCTCACTACAGAGAGATGTCTTTATTTCGCCTCTCTGAATAGCTTTGTAGAAGGCGAGCTTCAATTCACAGACAGATTGCCTTACATTCTCCTGCAAAATGTTTTGATAAACTTGGGAATTCATTTTTCCGTCAATGATAGCAAGCTGTCCAGGCCCTGAGGCATCAAAGCAGCCCAAAACCATGATGCTCCCTCCACCATACTTTACAGTTGGGATGAAGTTTTGATGTTGATGTGCTGTGACTTTTTTTCCCCACACATAGTGTTGTGTGTTCCTTCCAAACAACTCAATTTAAGTTTAATCTGTCCACAGAATATTTTGACAGTAGCGCTGTGGAGCATCCAGGTGCTCTTTTGCGAACGTCAGACGTGCAGCAATGTTCTTGCTGGACAGCAGTGGCTTCTTCCTTGGTGTCCTCCCATGAACACCATTATTGTTTAGTGTTTTAAGTAACGTAGACTTGAGCTGACACTAGGATTCTTCTTAACCTCATTGAGCATTCTGCGCTGTGCTCTTGCAGTTATCTTTGCAGGACGGCCACTCCTAGGGTGTAACGGACCTCGAGAAGGAGGATCGGAGGACCAAAACGCAGGGTGGTAAGTGTCCATAATGTTTATTTTAAAACATAAACTGAACACTACGAAATACAAAACAATAAACAAACACTGACACGGAAGACAAACACCCACAACCCAAAAGTGAAACCCGAGCTACCTAAGTATGATTCTCAATCAGGGACAACAATTGACAGCTGCCTCTGATTGAGAACCATACTCGGCCGAACTCAAAAACCAACATAGAGAAACAAACATAGACTGCCCACCCAACTCACGCCCTGACGATACTAAAACAAAGATAAAATAACAGCACTATGGTCAGAACGTGACATAGGGAGAGTAGCAACAGTGCTTAACTTTCTCCATTTATAGACAATTTGTCTTACCGTGGACTGATGAAACTTAGATCAGTTCTACCGAAATTCCATTAGCATGTTAAATGTGCAACCAAAGGGAAAATAATTCTAGATCACCTGTACTCCACACACAGAGATGCGTATAAAGCTCTCCCTCGCCCTCCATTTGATAAATCCTACCACAACTCTATCCTCCTGATTCCTGCTTACAAGCAAAAATTAAAGCAGGAAGCACCAGTGACTCGGTCTATAAAAAATGGTCAGATGAAGCAGATGCTAAACAGGACTGTTTTGCTATCACAGACTGGAACGTGTTCAGGGATTCTACAGATGGTATTGAGGAGTACACCACATCAGTTACTGGCTTTATCAATAAGTGCATCGAGAACGTCATCCCCACAGTGACTGTACATACAATGCCTTGCGAAAGTATTCGGCCCCCTTAAACTTTGCGAGCTTTTGCCACATTTCAGGCTTCAAACATAAAGATATAAAACTGTATTTTTTTGTGAAGAATCAACAACAAGTGGGACACAATCATGAAGTGGAACGACATATATTGGATATTTCAAACTTTTTTAACAAATCAAAAACTGAAAAATTGGGCGTGCAAAATTATTCAGCCCCCTTAAGTTAATACTTTGTAGCGCCACCTTTTGCTGCGATTACAGCTGTAAGTCGCTTGGGGTATGTCTCCATCAGTTTTGCACATCGAAAGACTGAATTTTTTTCCCATTCCTCCTTGCAAAACAGCTCGAGCTCAGTGAGGTTGGATGGAGAGCATTTGTGAACAGCAGTTTTCAGTTCTTTCCACAGATTCTCGATTGGATTCAGGTCTGGACTTTGACTTGGCCATTCTAACACCTGGATATGTTTATTTCTGAACCATTCCATTGTAGATTTTGCTTTATGTTTTGGATCATTGTCTTGTTGGAAGACAAATCTCCGTCCCAGTCTCAGGTCTTTTGCAGACTCCATCAGGATTTCTTCCAGAATGGTCCTGTATTTGGCTCCATCCATCTTCCCATCAATTTTAACCATCTTCCCTGTCCCTGCTGAAGAAAAGCAGGCCCAAACCATGATGCTGCCACCACCATGTTTGACAGTGGGGATGGTGATGAGCTGTGTTGCTTTTACGCCAAACATAACGTTTTGCATTGTTGCCAAAAAGTTCAATTTTGGTTTCATCTGACCAGAGCACATTCTTCCACATGTTTGGTGTGTCTCCCAGGTGGCTTGTGGCAAACTTTAAACAACACTTTTTATGGATATCTTTAAGAAATGGCTTTCTTCTTGCCACTCTTCCATAACGGCCAGATTTGTGCAATATACGACTGATTGTTGTCCTATGGACAGAGTCTCCCACCTCAGCTGTAGATCTCTGCAGTTCATCCAGAGTGATCATGGGCCTCTTGGCTGCATCTCTGATCAGTCTTCTCCTTGTATGAGCTGAAAGTTTAGAGGGACGGCCAGGTCTTGGTAGATTTGCAGTGGTCTGATACTCCTTCCATTTCAATATTATCGCTTGCACAGTGCTCCTTGGGATGTTTAAAGCTTGGGAAATATTTTTGTATCCAAATCCGGCTTTAAACTTCTTCAAAACAGTATCTCGGACCTGCCTGGTGTGTTCCTTGTTCTTCATGATGCACTCTGCGCTTTTAACGGACCTCTGAGACTATCACAGTGCAGGTGCATTTATACGGAGACTTGATTACACACAGGTGGATTGTATTTATCATCATTAGTAATTTAGGTCAACATTGGATCATTCAGAGATCCTCACCGAACTTCTGGAGAGAGTTTGCTGCACTGAAAGTAAAGGGGCTGAATAATTTTGCACACCCAATTTTTCAGTTTTTGATTTGTTAAAAAAGTTTGAAATATCCAATAAATGTCGTTCCACTTCATGATTGTGTCCCACTTGTTGTTGATTTTTCACAAATAAATACAGTTTTATATCTTTATGTTTGAAGCCTGAAATGTGGCAAAAGGTCACAAAGTTCAAGGGGGCCGAATACTTTCGCAAGGCACTGTATGCATAGTCACTTTAACTATACATTCATGTACAGTGGGGTAAAAAGGTATTTAGTCAGCCACCAATTGTGCAAGTTCTCCCACTTAAAAAGATGAGAGAGGCCTGTAATTTTCATCATAGGTACACTTCAACTATGACAGACAAAATGAGAAAAAAAATCCAGAAAATCACATTGTAGGATTTTTTATGAATTTATTTGCAAATTATGGTGGAAAATAAGTATTTGGTCAATAACAAAAGTTTATCTCAATACTTTATTATATACCCTTTGTTGGCAATGACAGAGGTCAAACGTTTTCTGTAAGTCTTCACAAGGTTTTCAAACACTGTTGCTGATATTTTGGCCCATTCCTCCATGCAGATCTCCTCTAGAGCAGTGTTGTTTTGGGGCTGTTGCTGGGCAACACGGACTTTCAACTCCCTCCAAAGATGTTCTATGGGGTTGAGATCTGGAGACTGGCTAGGCCACTCCAGGACCTTGAAATGCTTCTTACAAAGCCACTCCTTCGTTGCCCAGGAGGTGTGTTTGGGATCATTGTCATGCTGAAAGATCCAGCCACAATTCATATTCAATGCCCTTGCTGATGGAAGGAGGTTTTCACTCAAAATCTCACGATACATGGCCCCATTCATTCTTTCCGTAAAGGATCAGTCGTCCTGGTCCCTTTGGAGAAAAACAGCCCCAAAGCATGATGTTTCCACCCCCATGCTTCACAGTAGGTATGGTGTTCTTTGGATGCAACTCCGCATTCTTTGTCCTCCAAACACGACGAGTTGAGTTTTTACCAAAAAGTTATATTTTGGTTTTATCTGACCATATGACATTATCCCAATCTTCTTCTGGATCATCCAAATGCTCTCTAGCAAACTTCAGACGGGCCTGGACATGTACTGGCTTAAGCAGGGGGACACGTCTGGCACTGCAGGATTTGAGTCCCTGGCGGCGTAGTGTGTTACTGATGGTAGGCTTTGTTACTTTGGTCCCAGCTCTCTGCAGGTCATTCACTAGGTCCCCCCGTGTGGTTCTGGGATTTTTGTTCACCGTTCTTGTGATCATTTTGACCCCACGGGGTGAGATCTTGCGTGGAGCCCCAGATCGAGGGAGATTATCAGTGGTCTTGTATGTCTTCCATTTCCTAATAATTGCTCCCACAGTTGATTTCTTCAAACCAAGCTGCTTACCTATTGCAGATTCAGTCTTCCCAGCCTGGTGCAAGTCTACAATTGTGTTTCTGGTGTCATTTGACAGCTCTTTGGTCTTGGCCATAGTGGAGTTTGGAGTGTGCCTGTTTGAGGTTGTGGATAGGTGTCTTTTATACTGATAACAAGTTCAAACAGGTGCCATTAATACAGGTAATGAGTGGAGGACAGAGCCTCTTAAAGAAGAAGTTACAGGTCTGTGAGAGCCAGAAATCTTGCTTGTTTGTAGGTGACCAAATACTTATTTTCCACCATAATTTGCAAATAAATTCATAAAAAATCCTACAATGTGATTTTCTGGATTTGTACCTATTATGAAAATTACAGGTCTCTCATCTATTTAAGTAGGAGAATTTGGACAATTGGTGGCTGACTAAATACTTTTTTACCCCACTGTATATGCATAGTCACTTTAACCATATCTACATGTACATACTACCTCAATCAGCCTGACTAACCAGTATGTAGCCTCGCTACTGTATAGAGACTGTCATTTTACTGTTGTTTTATTTCTTTAACCTACCTATTGTTCACCTAATACCTTTTTTGCACTATTGGTTAGAGCTTGTAAGTAGCATTTCACTGTATTCAGCGCACGTGACAAATAAACTTTGATTTGATGAACATCAAGGCTTTTGGAGATATGTTTGTAACCCTTTCCAGCTTTATACAAGTCAACAAATCTTAATCTTAGGTCTTCTGAGATCTATTTTGTTTGAGGCATGATTCACATCGGGCAATGCTTCTTGTGAATAGCAAACTCAAATTTTTTACCAACCTCCCCAATCTCGTCTAATTGATTGGACTCCAGTTTAGCCGACTCCCGATTCCTATTAGCTTTTAGAAAAGTAATTAGCCTAGGGGTTCACATACTTTTTCCAACCTACGCTGTGAATGTTTAAATGATTTATTCAATACAGACAAGAAAAATCCAATAATTGATGTGTTAGTTTAAGCACAGTGTGTTTGCCTATTGTTGTGACTTAGATAAAGATTTAAAGACCAATTTATGCAGAAATCCAGGTAATTCCAAAAGGGTTCACATACGTTTTCTTACCACTGTATAAGTTAAAGGTTAAATAAATAAAACATATATACAGTGCATTCAGAAAGTATTCAGACCCCTTGACTTATTTCAGATTTTGTTACTGTATAACCTTATTCTAAAATTGATTAAATTGTGTTTTTTCCCTAATCAATCTGCACACAATACCCCATAATGAAAAAGCAAAAACTGGTTTTCAGAAATGTTTGCAAATGTAATAAAAAAAAAACAGAAATATTACATTTACATAAGTATTCACACTCTTTACTCAGTACTTTTTTGAAGCACCTTTGTCAGCATTTACAGCTTCAAGTCTTCTTGGGTATGATGCTACAAGCTTGGCACGCCTGTATTTTGGAGTTTCTCCCATTCTTCTTTGCAGAACCTATCAAGTCCTGTCAGGTTGGATGGTTTCTCCAAAGATGTTTGATCGGCTTCAAGTCCAGGCTCTGGCTGGGCCACTCAAAGACATTCAGAGACTTGTCCCAAAGCCACTCCCACATGGTCTTATCTGTGTGCTTAGAGTCTTTGTCCTGGTAGAAGGTGAACCTTAGGACCTCAGACTGGGGCTGAGTGCTCTGGAGCAGGTTTTCATCAGGGATCTCTCAGTACTATGCTCCGTTCATCCTTCCCTTGATCCTGACTAGTCTCCAAGTCCCTGAAGCTGAAAAACATCCCTACAGCATGATGCTTCCACCACCATGCTTCACTGTAGGGATGGTGTCAGGGATAGTGCCAGGTGTCCTCCAGACGTGATGCTTGGCATTCAGGCCAAAGAGTTCAATATTGGTTTCATCAGAACAGAAAATCTTGTTTCTCATGGTCCGAGTCCTTTAGATGCCTTTTGGCAACAGCTGTCATGTGCCTTTTACTGAAGAGCGGCTTCTGTCTGGCCACTCTACCACCTGATTGGTGGAGCGCTGCAGAGATGGTTGTCCTTCTGGAAGGTTCTTGCATCTCCAAAGAGGAACTCTGGAGCTAAGTCAGAGTGGCCATTGGGTTCTTGGTCCCCTCCCTGACTTAGGCCCTTCACCTCCGATTGCTCAGTTTGGCTGGGCGGCCAGCTCGAGGAAGAGTCTTGATGGTTCCAAACTTCTTCCATTTAAGAATGATGGCGGCCACTGAGTTCTTGGGGAACTTCAATGCTGCAGAAATGTTTTGGTACCCTTCCCCAGATTTGTGCCTCGACACAATCCTGTCTTGGAGCTCTACGGACAATTCCTTCAACCTCATGGCTTGGATTTTGCTCTGACATGCACTGTCAACTGTGGGACCTTACATAGACAGGTGTGTGCCTTTCCAAATCACATCCAATCAATTTAATTTACCACAGGTGGACTCCACTCAAGTTGTAGAAACATCTCAAGGATGATCAATGGAAACAGGATGCACCTGAGCTCAATTTCAAGTCTCATAACAAAGGGTCTGAATACTTGTGTAAATTAGGTATTTCATTTATTTTTGCATTTGTTTTGCCCCCGCTCCCAAAAAACTTTTCGCTTTGTCATTATGGGGTATTGTGGGTAGATTTTTGTGGATAATAAAACATGTAAAAAATTGAATATGGTGGAAAATGTCAAGGGGTCTGAATACTTTCCTAATGCACAGTATATATAATACGCAACATGTAGTTTCACTAGCTGAATAAAAGGTACCCGAAATGTTCCATATGCACAAAAGCTTATTTCTCTCAAATGTTGTGCACAAATTTGTTTACATCCCTGTTAGTTAACATTTCTCCTTTCCCAATATAACCCATCCACCTGACAAATATGGCATATAAAGAAGCTGATTAAACAGCATGATCATTACACTGCACCTTGTGCTGGGGACAATATGAGGCCACTTTAAAATGTGCAGTTTTATCACACAACACAATGCCACAGTTATTTCAAGTTTGAGGGTTGCTTGCAATTGGCATTCTGATTGCAATAATGTCCACCAGAGCTTAAGCCAGATAATTTAATCTTTATTTCTCTACCATAAACTGCCTCCAACATAGTTTTTGAGAATTTGGCAGTATATGCAACTGGCTTCACAACCGCCCGCAGTCCACGTGTAACTACGCCAGCCCAGGACATCCTCATCTGGCTTTTTCACCTGCGGGATCGTCTGAGACCAGCCACCCAGACAGCTGATGAAACTGTGTGTTTGGGCCTCCCGAGTGGTGCAGCGGTCTAAGGCACTGCATCGCAGTGCGGAGGTGCCACTACAGCCTCGGGCTCGAGGCCCGTCTTCGAGGCCTGGAACTACAGCCTCGGGTTCGAGGCCGTGACCGGGAGACCCATAGGGCAATACACAATTAGCCCAGAATCATCCGGTGGGTCAAGAAGCAGGGCGGAGGATGCATGGCACACGACTTTCGCCTCTCCGAAGTTGCAGCAATGAGACAAGATAGTAAATACCAATTGGATATCAAAAAAAGGGGTTACATTTTTTTATCTGGGTTTGCACAATCAAAGAATTTCTGCACAAACTGTCAGAAACTGTCTCAGTGAAGCTCATATGCGTGCTCATCGTCCTCACCAGGGTCTTAGCCTGACTGCAGTTTGGCTTCGTAGTCGACTTCAGTGGGCATATTCTCACCTTCTGTACGATGGCCACTAGCATGCTGGAGAAGTGTGCTCTTCACGGAGGAATCCCGGTTTGAACTGTACCTGCCAGATGGCTTAGTGTTGGCGAGGAGTTTGCTGTCAACCTTATGAAAAGAGTGCCCCATGGTGGCAGTGGGGTAATGGTATGGGCAGGCATAAGCTACGGACAACAAACACAGTTGCATTTTATCAATGGCAATTTGTATGTACAGAGATCCCGTGACGAGATCCTGAGGCCCATTGTCGTGCCATTCATCTGCCGCCATCATCTCTGAAAATGTCCCAGTTCTTCCATGGCCTGCATACTCACCAGACATGTCACCCATTGAGCATGTTTGGGATGCTCTGGATCGACGTGTTTGACAGCGTGTTCCAGTTCCCACCAACATCCAGCAACTTCGCACAGCCATTGAAGAGAAGTGGGACAACATTTCACAGGCTAAAATCAACAGCCTGATCAACTCTATGCGAAGGAGTTGTGTTCCCACCAAATACTGACTGGTTTTCTGATCCACACCCCTAACTTTTTAAAGTTATCTGTGACCAACAGATATGTATCTGTACTCCAAGTCATTTACACTCTACAAGGAGATGAGAGGAGAGGGGGGTAGAGGGAAGGAGAGGAGGGGATGGAGGGAGGGAAGGAGACGAGGGGAGGGGAGGGAGAGAGAGGGAACAACTCGAGGGAATGTCTCAGTACTCTATTTAACAAGGCTTTAGTAGACAGCATGCTGAGGTAAAGTAGATACTTCATGCCTTTAATAAATTAGAGTTAGGGACTGCTATTCATTGTTTAGTTTGTGATGCTTGTAGTTAGGGGTGGGGTTGGGAGAGCTGATCCTGGATCAGAAATAGCTGATGACAAACACAGTGGTTAAAGGGGAATGTACATTCAAAGGGAGGCAACATTTACAAAAGACACTTCCTCAACCAATGTGCCTCAGAGTTTGGATCTGCTCACCTGTCAGCTGGCACGCCGCTGAGAGCCACATCCCTTCACCTGTTGATGCAATGATGGTATGCAGCAGTTTCGCCCTAACCTGACTGACTGGCTCTGCTATACCTGGAAACAGGTGCATCTGTGTCAGCACACACACAAACAACACAGAGGTGACAGTTGAAGCATAGCTATGTCAGGCATTCCCATGTTGGCGCCAGTACAGGTCAGCCATTCAGGCAGGAGACTCCATACTGTCACTCAGACCTTCACACTACAGGCAGAGACGGTGAACATATGAAATAAGAGTAAAGGAATGCTGCAATAGCCAAAATTACTATATTATTTAAAAAACTAAAAATGACACAAGCTGTTATATGATCCAGAGCCACATTCTTCAAAATCAACCAACAGCATTCTTGAAAACAAACTGGCAAAACGGGTTCTTTCAAACAGTCTGCTTGGAGAGCACAGCAAAGGCTTCAGGAAATGACACACAGGACGTGGTGCTCAACCTTGAAAGGGCTTGAGAGACAGAGATGGGGGGGTAGACAATAACGAGAGGAAGGAGAAAGAGAGAGAGAGGGTCTGTGAAGAGCAGTGAGAGACAGACAGAGTGAAAATCAATTTCCTTATCTTACATTATATAGTCACAATATATGGAGAGGAGGGTTTTCAGGTTCGCCGTAGCTTGCAGACCTACAGGGTAACTTTACACACCCCAAGGGGAGATCTGAAAACAATGCTTGGTATGTGAGTAATAGAGCTAGAGAAAGACATGCCTCCATCAAAACAGCCCAGCATATGTCCTCCTTCACCATCACTGCAGAGTCAGTGTGGCAGTGAGAGACAGTGCAGTATGTCTACAGTGAGTCAGCACACAAGTAGGACAGAGGCAAAATGGGGTTAAGACGAGACCAAACCGCACCACATCTCTCCTTATCAAATGCGGTAGCGCAATTCCACACCAGCATGGCCTGAATTTTATTTATGTATCACAGATTGTTCTGGAAATTCTCACATAAAAACTTCATTGTGAGGAAGGATGTTTAACATGCTTTTTACATTTGTTTAACAAACCCTTTTTGAGAAAAGCATGACCTATGCCCGTATGTCTCCTGTAAAACCTTATGATCCGTAAACCGTACATGATACCGACAACATCTTGGTGTCATTATATTTTAGAGCACACTAATGAGTATATGTCTATATTCAGAAGAAAAAAAATAACATTCATATATTCAACATAAAACATTATTAATATCTCAAAAGTAAGCTTTTGATATACATTTAAAAAATATATAAAAATGTAAAAATGCACATATTGTTTGGAACAAAATACTCTTCAAACATCACAATTTTACGAAATGACGAAATAATACATTTTATACATAGACATTGAAATTATAGGTCATCAACCAATCACAACCCTCCTGTAGGATTGCACATTCAGCAAATCACCAGCTGAGGGAGTACCCTTTGAATCAATTTTCCCATTCACTGAATTGGTGGTGCTCATAAAATGAACCATAACTATAAAAGCCCACTCTGAAAATTTGATGTACTTGTCGAGTATATTGTTTAAAACAATGTCAAATTTTACAAAATCAGATAAGGTACTAATGACATATTAATAGTTTGAATGTTGAATAAATGAATATGTAAAATTGTATTTGTGAATGTTGTGATACTCCATATTTTAGAGCACATCATTAGGAGCATACTGACACCAGGTTGGTGTCTGCATCATGTACAGTTCACAGATCATTGGGTCTTACAGGAGGCAGAAAGGTCTAACAAGGGCCTTAAAATGGTCACCTTCATCAGGATTTTTTCTAATTGTTTGTGTTAAAAATGTAAAAAGCATATCAAACATCCTTCCCTCAATGAAGTTTCTATGTGAGAATTGCAAGAACAATCTGAGACACCCAAAGTATTTCCAGCTATGCTGGCATTGAAGAGACTGCCAGTACCACTACAGCTCTAAGAGACCGGGGGGAAATTAGATTTCTTCCTTAATTGATTAGAAGCCAGTTTGCAGCCTGAGGACAGGGAGTACCGTCCGTACTTCTGGATTCACCAGCAAACTCCCTCTTATTACCAATGACTCTTCAGCATATCAGAGAGACTATTTTCTATGTAGTATTACAAAAAATGGGGCAATATGTATCACAGGTATACAGTGCCTTGCGAAAGTATTCGGCCCCCTTGAACTTTGCGACCTTTTGCCACATTTCAGGCTTCAAACATAAAGATATAAAACTGTATTTTTTTTGTGAAGAACAAGTGGGACACAATCATGAAGTGAAACGACATTTATTGGATATTTCAAACTTTTTTAACAAATCAAAAACTGAAAAATTGGGCGTGCAAAATTATTCAGCCCCCTTAAGTTAATACTTTGTAGCGCCACCTTTTACAGCTGTAAGTCGCTTGGGGTATGTCTCTATCAGTTTTGCACATTGAGAGACTGACATTTTTTCCCATTCCTCCTTGCAAAACAGCTCGAGCTCAGTGAGGTTGGATGGAGAGCATTTGTGAACAGCAGTTTTCAGTTCTTTCCACAGATTCTCGATTGGATTCAGGTCTGGACTTTGACTTGGCCATTCTAACACCTGGATATGTTTATTTTTGAACCATTCCATTGTAGATTTTGCTTTATGTTTTGGATCATTGTCTTGTTGGAAGACAAATCTCCGTCCCAGTCTCAGGTCTTTTGCAGACTCCATCAGGTTTTCTTCCAGAATGGTCCTGTATTTGGCTCCATCCATCTTCCCATCAATTTTAACCATCTTCCCTGTCCCTGCTGAAGAAAAGCAGGCCCAAACCATGATGCTGCCACCACCATGTTTAACAGTGGGGATGGTGTGTTCAGGGTGATGAGCTGTGTTGCTTTTACGCCAAACATAACTTATTGCATTGTTGCCAAAAAGTTCAATTTGGTTTCATCTGACCAGAGCACCTTCTTCCACATGTTTGGTGTGTCTCCCAGGTGGCTTGTGGCAAACTTTAAACAACACTTTTTATGGATATCTTTAAGAAATGGCTTTCTTCTTGCCACTCTTCCATAAAGGCCAGATTTGTGCAATATACGACTGATTGTTGTCCTATGGACAGAGTCTCCCACCTCAGCTGTAGATCTCTGCAGTTCATCCAGAGTGATCATGGGCCTCTTGGCTGCATCTCTGATCAGTCTTCTCCTTGTATGAGCTGAAAGTTTAGAGGGACGGCCAGGTCTTGGTAGATTTGCAGTGGTCTGATACTCCTTCCATTTCAATAATAGCGCTTGCACAGTGCTCCTTGGGATGTTTAAAGCTTGGGAAATCTTTTTGTATCCAAATCCGGCTTTAAACTTCTTCACAACAGTATCTCGGACCTGCCTGGTGTGTTCCTTGTTCTTTATGATGCTCTCTGCGCTTTTAACGGACCTCTGAGACTATCACAGTGCAGGTGCATTTATACGGAGACTTGATTACACACAGGTGGATTGTATTTATCATCATTAGTCATTTAGGTCAACATTGGATCATTCAGAGATCCTCACTGAACTTCTGGAGAGAGTTTGCTGCACTGAAAGTAAAGGGGCTGAATAATTTTGCACGCCCAATTTTTCAGTTTTTGATTTGTTAAAAAAGTTTGAAATATCCAATAAATGTCGTTCCACTTCATGACCTGTTGCGTAGGTGCATTGTGGGGACTTCATTCGAGAGAGAGGTCCATATGAAAAAGCTTGCTGATCCTACACATCAGATGATGCTCTTGGCTAAGAGATCCAATTCTAGACCCGGACATCTAGATTCTATGACATTTAACAATCAGTGAACACTTCAGTATTAGTCTAAACAAATGTGGGGACTACTAGCAGAGCACTCCTTTCAGATGTAGAGCGCTTCCACCTTATCTGCCCTGAGCTCAGGAATGGGAAGGGGCTGGTAAGCTATTGGAAGAAAGTTTTCAACAGGACAATGACCCAACACACCTCCAGACTTTGTAACACCGTACTCAAACCGGCCTCGAGCGCAAATTGATTTTGTCCCCCACACCAAACACGATCACGACACGGAGGTTCAAATATCAAAACGAACACTGAACCAATTATATTAATTTGGGGACAGGGCAAAAAGCATGAAACATTTCTGGCAATTTAGCTAGCTAGCTTGCTGTTGCTAGCTAATTTGTCCTGGGATATAAACGTTGAGTTGTTATTTTACCTGAAATGCACAAGGTCCTCTATTCCGACAATTCATCCACACATACAACAGTCAACCGAATCGTTTATAGTCATCTCTCCTCCTTCCAGGCTTTTTCTTCTTTGAAATGTATATGGCGATTGGCATCTAACGTTCATAGTTACCATGACGACTGAACAAATTCAGTTCACCTTTCAATCACCCACGCGGGCATAACCAATGAGGAGATGGCACGTGGGTATCTGCTTCTATAAACCAATGAGGAGATGGGAGAGGCAGAAATAGAACTGCCTTCTATTTTAGCGCTTGACAACGCAGACACTCGTTGGCACACGCGAGCAGTGTGGGTGCAATAATTGAATAACATGCATGTTTACATTTATTTTGCAATGGTGTGGACACCGTATAAGGGCTATTTGACCAAGAAGGAGAGTGATGGAGTGCTGCATCAGATGACCTGGCCTTGACAATCACCAGACCTCAACCCAATTGAGATGGTTAGGGATGAGTTGAACCGCAGCGTGAAAAGCAGCCAACAATTGCTCAGCATGTGTGTATGTGTGTTTGGGGGGCGGGGGAGACCCCCTGCAGGCCCCACAGTTTGGGAACCACTGCTTTACTGTACTATACTCTATTGAACTCTACTGTGCAGTACTTTGTGTACCTATTTAGGATACATCACCATGAAGGGAATGACATTCATAATTATGCATTTCTATGTAGTACAGATCAGGGACCCATGGTGAAATTCCGTTACCACAATTGCGTTTGCAGGTGTAAATCCACTTCACTTACTGTAGTAAGCAAATAACCAAAACAGATTTTTTTCAGAGTCGATGCCTCATGTCATAGCTGACACCCCATTCTTTCTGCAGACATCGATGTATCTTAATTCCAAGTAGATATTTAACAGAGTTCTTGGAAAACGTGGACACAAAGAGGGAGATTGTACAAAAATTATGTTAACTAACTTTGCACCTACACATTTCCTCCAGTAAATGTGTTTTTGTAAAATTATCAGAAATTTGTTTGAAGTAGTCCTTGTGCATAGAGTTGTATGGTTTGTTAATCTTTTAAAAGATTGGGGGGAGTCTCAGCTGGGGAGTTTATCTGAAAGTTAATTGAGACGGACAAGCCAAAGATGTGGAGAATCAGTTTGCAATGCCTTCTCCATCACAATCACTGTAAGCAGACACTGTATAGTAACAGTGTCATCACTAATCCAGATCATGAGAAGCAAAACCAAACCTAAAGAAAACATTTTACAGTCCCCGTAAAAACCTTTGGCTAACATACAGCTGAAATCTGCAGGGAGAGAAATACAACCATGTTCTGAGCAGGCAACTCCAGACCTCCTCCTCCCATACACAAATAAAGCCTTCCACTGCAGAGTGATAGAGATAATGAGTAGCGCTGTGTGTGTATGTGCGTATG
This sequence comes from Oncorhynchus mykiss, assembly GCF_013265735.2. NCBI lineage: Eukaryota > Metazoa > Chordata > Actinopteri > Salmoniformes > Salmonidae > Oncorhynchus > Oncorhynchus mykiss. The sequence continues at coordinate 71,349,386 of NC_048581.1, forward strand.
CGTGTGGGTCTGTGTGTGTATGTGCGTATGCGTGTGGGTCTGTGTGCGCGCGCGTGTGTGGATTTGAACACTCAAAGAGAGGCCTATGATAGGAGTGGCAGTGTGGCAAATTTTTAAGTGGTGATGGAATTCCAGAGCCAGCCAACAGATCCCCACTCTGTGCATGATCATTTTAACTAACACATAGCTAAAAACAAATCCCCACATTAAAGCGTTCAGCATAGCGTGCGATTGGTCACAAGCCTCAGCTTCACACAGTTTGTTAGATTCAGCTTGTCAGTCTCTCTGCTGGTTAGTTAGGGAAAAACTAAGAGCACAAATAAATGCATGCGAATGTGAACTCCTGTCATGGTCATAACATCATTGTTTCCATAGGGCTTTTAAAAGGGGTGTGTGTAGGGGCCATAGGGGTATGTGTAGGGTGAGGTACTGTACTGTGAGGGAGGAGAGAGGGCTATTGCTCTCAGAGAGGACAGCAGAGAGACTACAAGGAAGGCAATGTTTCACCTAATTGTATATGTTTTTTTAGGAAGTGGGCAAAGAACCTTGAGAAAAACATTCATAGCCAAAGGCACCAAATATTCCCGTAGAAAGGAGGTGGGTGGTGTGTGTGGGGACAGTGGCAGGGGAGGGGGGGACATTGTGAAGGGGAGCCATTTTCCTGGCGTGTCTGGCTGAGGGAGGAGAAGAGCAATTGATTGAAAGGGACAGAGTGAACAGCACATTTCACATCGGGGACGCCTTCAGCCCTGACCCATGGCATCTGCCCCGTTCCTCCACTCCTATCAAGATTAGTCATGGAAACAGACATCCATCATCACTGCCAATCAGATCACAGCAATGTCTGAGCTGCTGCTAACTATCTGGCCATGCTAGACAGGACAGAGGAACACGGCTTTCTAAAAAGTAGACCCAGATTGCTGCCGTTGGGAGGACCGTGAACAGACACGCACAAATCAAATTGTATTTGTCACATGCGCCGAAAACAACAGGTGTAAACTTTTCCGTGAAATGCTTACTTACAAGCCTTTTCCCAACAATGCAGAGTTAAAAAAAAGTAAGAACAAATTGCAAAAGAAAAAAAAGAAAATAGAAACAACAAAAGCACCGTATCGAGGCTATACAGAAGGAGTACCGGTACAGTGTCAATGTGCAGGGGTGCGAGATAGTTGAGGTAATATGTAGGTAGTGGTAAAAGTGACTAGGCAATCAGGATAGATAGTGTGAAAGTGTGTATGTGTGAGTGTGTGTGACAACAATATGCGTGTGTGAGCATATGCAGTGTGTGTGTGTGTCTGTCAGTGTAATATGTGTGTGTGTGAGTCCAGTGAGTGTGCATAGAGACAGCGCAAGAAAGTCAGTGCAAAACAAAAAGAGGGCTCAATACAAATAATCAAATGGCCACCCGGACTAACTGTTCAGCAATCTTATGGCTTGGAGGTAGAAGCTGTTCAGTAACCTTTTGGTCCCAGACTTGGCGCTCCGGTATCGCTTGCCATGCGGTAGCAGAGAGAACAGAGAGAACAGTCTATTACTTACGTGGCTGGATTTTTAGGGGCCTTCCTCTGACACCACCTGGTATAGAGGTCCTGGATGCCAGGTCTCTGACCTCCCCCCATAGGCTCTCTCATCATCGTCGGTGATCAGGCCTACCACCATTGTGTTGTCGCTAAACTTAATGATGGTGTTGGAGTCGTACGTGGCCACGCAGTCGTGGGTGAACAGGGAATACACGATGGGACTAAGCATGCACCCCTGAGGGGTCCCCATGATCCAGTTGCAGAAGGAGGTGTTCAGTCCCAGTGTCCTTAGCTTAGTGATGACTTGGAGGGCATTATGGTGTTGAACACTGAGGTGTTGTAAATGAACAGCACTCTCACACAGGTGTTCCTTTTGTCCAGGTGGTAAAGGGCAAGCGACTTACAGCTGTAATCGCAGCAAAAGGTGGCGCTACAAAGTATTAACTTAAGGGGGCTGAATAATTTTGCACGCCCAATTTTTCAGTTTTTGATTTGTTAAAAAAGTTTGAAATATCCAATAAATGTCGTTCCACTTCATGATTGTGTCCCACTTGTTGTTGATTCTTCACAAAAAAATACAGTTTTATATCTTTATGTTTGAAGCCTGAAATGTGGCAAAAGGTCGCAAAGTTCAAGGGGGCCGAATACTTTCGCAAGGCACTGTAATTAGGGAGCCATGCAGAGAAGGATTCAGCCAAGTTGGTTCACAGTGATCTACAATTCACACACACTTAGTTAACGAGAGAGAAGAGAATAGATTGAGAGAATGGATGGGCAAAAGAAAAGATGAGGAGACAGAAGACAAAGCGAGAAGGTGGATTAAGAAAGAGAATGGGGCAGCAATGAGCATACCAGAGCAGTGCCGAGGTTATTCCTCTGGTGTGTGTCCCATACCAGACCAAACACACAAACACAGACTGCTGGCAGACTGCTGGCTATTGTGGAAAACATACACGTCTATATAATCCTCTTAAATCAGGACAGGCCTGTCCTCAAATCCCCAAGAAACTCTCTCTGTGTGGGTGTGTGTGTGTGTGTTTGTTTGTTTGTTTGTTGGGAGGGCAACCAGCAGAATCTAATGAGATTTGTGTAAATCAGACGTTGGTCTAAGTGTAATTAAAGGTAGAAAAAATAAGAAAAACAGAAAGGTGGGAGCGCTCAGGACCTCAGACTAGAGGTCGACCGATTAATCGGAATGATCGATTAATTAGGGCCGATTTCAAGTTTTCATAACAATCGGAAATCGGTATTTTTGGACACCCATTTGGCCCGATTTATTTATTTTTGTCACGGTCGTCCTCCTCTTCATCTGAAGAGGAGAGGCGAGAAGGATCGGAAGACCAAAATGCGGCGTGGTATGTGTTCATCATTTATTTTACTACAGAAAAACACTGAACACTGAAAACCCTATACAAAACAATAAACGAACTAACAACCGTGAAGCTAATGCAAACTGCGCTGAAAGAAGCAATCAACATAGACAATCACCCACAAACAAACAGTGCAACCCAGGCTACCTAAGTATGATTCTCAATCAGAGACAACTAATGACACCTGCCTCTGATTGAGAACCATACTAGGCCGAAACATAGAAATCCCCAAATCATAGAAAATCAAACATAGACTGCCCACCCAACTCACGCCCTGACCATACTAACTAAATACAAAAACAAAGGAAATAAGTCAGAACATGACAATTTTTCTCTTTTTTTTTACACCTCTATTTAATCTTTATTTAACTATGCAAGTCAGTTAAGAACACATTCTTATTTTCAATGACGGCCTAGGAACGGTGGGTTAACTGCCTTGTTCAGGGGCAGAACGACAGATTTTCACCTTGTCAGCTCGGGGGATTCAATCTTGCAACCTTACAGTTAACTAGTCCAACGCAATAACCACCTGCCTCTCATTGCACTCCACGAGGGGACTGTCTGTTACGTGAATGCAGTAAGCCAAGGTAAGTTGCTAGCTAGCATTAAACTTATCTTATAAAAAACAATCAATCAATCAATCATTATCACTAGTTAACTACACATGCTTGATGATATTGATGATATGGTGTCTTGCGTTGCATATAATCGATGCAGTGCGTATCGTAGCTCCAACGTGTACCTAACCATGAACATCATTGCCTTTCTTAAAATCAATACACATTAGTATATATTTTTAAACCTGCATATTTAGCTAAAAGAAATCCAGATTAGCAGGCAATATTAACCAGGTGAAATTGTGTCACTTCTCTTGCGCTCATCGTAATTGACATAACATTGAATGTAACAAGAATATTTATGCAATGTAACAGGAATATTTAGACAAATGGATGCCAACCCTACGGAACGGTTCCGTATTTCACTGAAAGAATAAACCTCTTGTTTTCGAGATGATAGTTTCCGGATTCAACCATATTAATGACCTAACGCTCATATTTATGTGTGTTATTATGTGATAACTAAGCCTATGATTTGATAGAGCAGTCTGACTGAGCGGTGGTAGGCAGGAGCAGGCTCATAAGCATTCATTCAAACAGCACTTTCCTGCATTTTGCCAGCAGCTTTTCACTGTGCGTCAAGCATTGCGCTGTATATGACTTCAAGCCTATCAACTCCCGAGATTAGGCTGGTGTAACCGAAGTGAAATGGCTAGCTAGTTAGGGGGTGTGTGCTAATAGCGTTTCAAACGTCACTCGCTCTGAGACTTGGAGTGGTTGTTCCCCTTGCTCTGCATGGGTAACGCTGCTTCAAGGGTGACTGTTGTGATATGTTCCTGGTTCGAGCCCAGGTAGGAGCGAGGAGAGGTACGGAAGCTATACTGTTACACTGGCAATACTAAAGTGCCTATAAGAACATCCAATAGTCAAAGGTTCATGAAATACAAATGGTATAGAGAGAAATAGTCCTCTAATTCCTATAATAACTACAACCTAAAACTTCTTACCTGGGAATATTGAAGACTCATGTTAAAAGGAATCACCAGCTTTCATATGTTCTCATGTTCTGAGCAAGGAACATAAACGTTAGCTTTCTTACATGGCACATATTACACTTTTACTTTCTTCTCCAACACCTTGTTTTTGCATTACTTAAACCAAATTGAACATGTTTAATTATTTATTTGAGGCTAAATTGATTTTATTGATGTATTATATTAAGTTAAAATAAGAGTTAATTCAGTATTGTTGCAATTGTCATTATTACAAATAAATAAATAAAAATTGGCCGATTAAATTGGTATCGGCCTTTTTTGGTCCTCCAATAATCGGTATCGGCGTTGAAAAATCATAATCGATCGATCTCTACCTCAGACTGGGGAAGGTTCACCTTCCAACAGGACAACGACCCTAACCACACAGCCAAGACAACGCTGGAGTGGCTTCGGGACAAGTCTCTATAGGTCCTTGAGTGGCCCAGCCAGAGCCCGGACATAAACCCGATCTAACATCTATGGAGAGACCTGCAGCAACTCTCCCCATCCAACCTGACAGAGCTTAAGAAGAATGGGAGAAACTCCCCAAATACAGGTGTGCCAAGCTTGTAGCATCACACCCAAGAAAACTCAAGGCTTTAATCGTTGCCAAAGCTGCTTCAACAAAGTACTGAGTAAAGGGTCTGAATACTGAAAACCTGTTTTTGCTTTGTCATTATGGGTTACTGTGTGTAGATTGTTGAGGGAAAAAAACAATTTAATCAATTTTAGAATAAGGCTGTAACCTAACAAAATGTGGAAAAAGTCTTGGGGTCTGAATACTTTCCGAAAGCACTGTACACAATCCATGTCTCAATTGTCTCTTAAAAGGCTTGAAAATTATTCTTTAAGCTGTATCCTCCCCCTTCATCTACTCTGATTGAAGTTGATTTAACAGGTGCCATCAACAAGGGATCATAGCTTTCACCTGGTCAGTCTGTAATAGAAAGGTGTTTTGTACATTAAGTGAATTTCCCTATCCTTTGCTCAACAAACAGTTCTCTTATTCCAGCACTTGGCACTGTGCACACGCATGGTCATGGCTGTGTGTACATTTACCCATACTCTCAAGCAAACTTTCATACTGATGAATATCACACTTTGCATTGAAATGATTGGCATGGTTTACGCAGAGATTTGTGCCAATGCATGATTGATCTTACGCCGATTAAGATAAGCGGATTAAGGTGTTTATATGACTATTGCATAATCTGCCTACTGCCATAATCAGTTTAATATCAAATTATTACTGTGCATGTAAACGTACTCATTGCTGACATCCATGCTGCCAAGACTAGAGAACGACTGATATGGATTTTTTGAAAGGGGATACCTAGTCAGTTGCACAACTGAATGCAGGGCTGATGCCGATATTGATTTCTGGAGGTCAAGGATGGCTGACATTTTAGGCCGATATTCAATATTATTACATTTGAAAATTTGGATGACAACATTTCCCAGAGACAGCCATGTATGGATTAATGCATCAATCTAAATAATGAAAACAATCCAACAACATAACAACATAATGGTAATAATTGTATTTGATTGGTGAATCTCTTGATAAACTGGGTAAATTAAGATGGCATAGGCCTACTCACAATACAGTTAGGCATATTCAATAGGAGCGTGTGCATTAAGGGATTGGGTTTATTGTGGCTGATGAGTGGAGTCTATGGTGCTACACATGACAATCTGTTTGCTTTCCATTTGGGACTTATATTAGCTTACTGATCAACATCTGCATAGGAGCATTGCTCCAGCATGTCACACCTGTATGGAAGGTCATCAGAAAATAATATCTATTCAACGCAAATGGGTCCTAAGTAACATGATTTGTGATCACGGATGCTTATGAAACAAGTCTTTTTTTCTGTGATCGGGAAAACCTTGCTTTTTTCTGCTTTCAGGACTCATCTCTGAACAACTCAGCTGCCAGGATGAAATTCAAAACAACTCAATTAGCTAGTTCAGCTATCTGTCAAGAAATGGGCGGGTTGTAACTTGATCCTAGTACTACGAGTGAATAGAGCGAGACTAACTCCGCTCCCTTTCACATCTCTCTGCATCGCTCATATCACTTGGAGCTGTTTACTGCTACTATGAGAACTAGCTCAATGTTGATGACATGTGCTACCAAGCCATAAATGTGCATAATATCTAACAAGGAGAGCGAGGGTAGGAAAAAAAGATGAAACGATCATGCACATTGTCTGAATGACTCAAATCTGCCCATAGTTTGAGAAGTGAGAACGCACACACGCATCTACAGCTTTCTCGGTCCATAAACTTGCAGGAAGGTTCTTAGGTAGCTTTACCTATTGCCAACCTTTATTTAGGCATTTTGAAACACTTCCTTCTTTCCCTATTACGACAGTCATCTAATCCAACTATCAATTGTCAATTTACGGATACAATTGTGGCTGGTCAGATCAGCACACCAGTAAATAGTTCACACCGCAAGTCAGATGGCTTGTTGCCGAAAATGGTGCATGTTCAGAAAAACAACATCAGCTATTACATCAGCTAGCTACATCGGCTATTACATCAGCTAGCTACATCGGCTATTACATCAGCTAGCTACATCGGCTATTAGCTCCTATCTAATATCTTAGCGTCATGTTATGAGTGGCGGCTGGCATAGGAGCAGCTTTGCTACGTAGAGAGAAGGCCCAATAGCCGATGGACTACACAAGGCCAATAAGACAAGACTAAAACATCTACCTCAGCTCATATCAGTTGACTTCCTGGTAACAGTATGCCTGTAGGCGAGATGCTGTTGCTGCATCTCATAAGCGTAAACAAAAGCAGAACTGACAAGAGGTCTTTACCATGTCAGCATGCGTCACCCTCTGCTCCGCTCGGCTCTAGGCATGAACATTATCAGATTTCTGCATGCGTTGGATGTGAAGAACACAACTTTGTTTGGTCAGATGAACTGTCTGACGAACATTGTGTGCGATTGTAGAATGACTGTGGAATACAAGTCCCTTGTGATGTCGCTGCTCAGTGGACAGATTAAATCAAATCTACCATAGAGGTCAAAGGCTTCACAGTAAGCTCACACCCAAACTCCTCAGCTATTAGACGCCATATACAATGTGGAACTGCAAACGACTGACTGTGAAATACCTCCCAGATATAGGATTATGCTGATATGACAGCCACATTGACAATGTGGGAATAAGCAGAGGCCTTATGAGTAGATTTGTCAAGTGATTCTATGGTTGGGATGTGGTGAAGAGAAGAGAAGCTAAAAAGAAGAACTGGGAATAACATCTCAAAGCTCGAAATCTACATATCAGCTGCTCAACAAGACGTGTGTGACTTCATCTTCAGACAGGAAATAAAGAGGAAACGGGATGAGGATTGGAGGAATGCCACCGTCTCTGTCCTCCTTGAGGAATGACCACGGTGACGAAGAGGCTGTTGACAGGAGTACTCAACATACTCAACATCATGTGTTCAGAATTAGAATGGATCTAAATGGTTCTCAAGAGCACAATACGTTCCATCCAGGCAGGCAGGCAGGCAGAAAGAGTCTGGAGCACAGCTGAGAGCCCATTCACAATACGTTCCATCACTCAGGCAGAAAGAGTCTGGAGCACAGCTGAGAGCCCATTCACAATATGTTCCATCCAGGCAGGCAGAAAGTGTCTGGAGCACAGCTGAGAGCCCATTCACAATACTTTCCATCCAGGCAGGCAGGCAGGCAGAAAGAGTCTGGAGCACAGCTGAGAGCCCATTCACAATACGTTCCATCCAGGCAGGCAGGCAGGCAGAAAGAGTCTGGAGCACAGCTGAGAGCCCATTCACAATACGTTCCATCACTCAGGCAGAAAGAGTCTGGAGCACAGCTGAGGGCCCATTCACAATACGTTCCATCCAGGCAGGCTGAAAGAGTCTGGAGCACAGCTGAGAGCCCATTCACAATACTTTCCAAGGCGGGCAGAAAGAGTCTGGAACACCGCTGAGAGTCCATTCACAATACATTCCATCCAGGCAGGCAGAAAGAGTCTGGAGCACAGCTGAGGGCCCATTCACAATACGTTCCATCCAGGCAGGCAGGCAGGCAGAAAGAGTCTGGAGCACAGCTGAGAGTCCATTCACAACATGTTCCATCACTCAGGCAGAAAGAGTCTGGAGCACCGCTGAGAGCCCATTTACAATACGTTCCATCCAGGCAGGCTGAAAGAGTCTGGAGCACAGCTGAGAGCCCATTCACAATACTTTCCAAGGCGGGCAGAAAGAGTCTGGAGCACAGCTGAGGGCCCATTCACAATACGTTCCATCCAGGCAGGCAGGCAGGCAGAAAGAGTCTGGAGCACAGCTGAGAGTCCATTCACAACATGTTCCATCACTCAGGCAGAAAGAGTCTGGAGCACCGCTGAGAGCCCATTTACAATACGTTCCATCCAGGCAGGCAGAAAGCATCTGGAGCACCGCTGAGAGCCCATTCACTGTTTTCCCATTTCCTTGGTAACTAACCTGGATCATTGATGAATAAGAACAATCGCCATAGAAACCCAAGTATATGTTGACTACGTCACACTTTGTTATAGGCCTACACTCATACACCCACAATGAATCATACAGAAACTGAGCTGAATACAGGTCTGAGCTGAATGCGGAATACACTCCTTGGCCCTGGTCATTGACATTTCTGCATTCCGCCAAGGCCAGCCGTACCTGGAGAAATGGAACCTCCTCAGCGCCTTGAGAACCACAGGGCCAGGGCCGGAGCCCACTGACATCTACAGGGCTAATAAACAAGCCCTTCTCTCAGTCTGACAGCCAGGATGTGTAAGGAGGACAACCTCCAGGGAAGCCATTCACATTCAACATAGGAGGCTCCAGTTGAGCTAATCAGTAGGAGAAAAGGACAACCGGCAACTTGAGAGAGACAGGAGAAAGAGTGTTCCCCTTTAGTGGATTAATGAGGGTCGATTGTACATTTGTAGAGACAACAGTAGGGATTGGTACCGAAACCCGGTTTTAAACGGGCCCTGGGGCTAAATGATGAAAGTAGTATCGATAAGCTCCGACGTTATCGGTTTGGCTTTCGGTACTGGAGAAATTAAGAAAATACATTTCCTATTTATTATTGCTACATAAACGTGATCTTGCACATTTTATCTCACCAACCGTTTCTAATTTACAATAAGATGAAGACATTCGTCTATGTTTTTCGCAGTTCCCAATCCAGAAGAGAGATCTCTCTCGCGCAGAGCCTGTGTCTCTTGCACGCACACACATCTCTTAATTAGTGACGATGGTGAAGAGAACTAAACATTCAAAAGTGTGGCTACACTTCACCAGAGTCGATGCTGACAATCTCACTCAATCTCACTCAAATCATCAAGGAACCCACCAGGTACAACCCTAACTCTGTAAACAAGGGCACCCTCATTGACGTCATCCTGACCAACTGGCCCTCCAAATACACCTCCGCTGTCTACAACCAGGATCTCAGCGATCACTGCCTCATTGCCTGTATCCGCTACGGAGCCGCAGTCAAACGACCACCCCTCATCACTGTCAAACGCTCCCTAAAACACTTCTGTGAGCAGGCCTTTCTAATCGACCTGGCCCGGGTATCCTGGAAGGACATTGACCTCATCCCGTCAGTTGAGGATGCCTGGTCTTTCTTTAAAAGTAACTTCCTCACCATTTTAGATAAGCATGCTCCGTTCAAAAAATGCAGAACTAAGAACAGATATAGCCCCTGGTTCACTCGAGACCTGACTGCCCTCGACCAGCACAAAAACATCCTGTGGCGGACTGCGCTAACATCGAATAGTCCCCGCGATATGCAACTGTTCAGGGAAGTCAGGAACCAATACACACAGTCAGTCAGGAAAGCTAAAGCCAACTTCTTCAGGCAGAAGTTTGCATCCTGTAGCTCCAACTCCAAAAAGTTCTGGGACACTGTGAAGTCCATGGAGAACAAGAGCACCTCCTCCCAGCTGCCCACTGCACTGAGACTAGGTAACATGGTCACCACCGATAAATCCATGATTATCGAAAACTTCAACAAGCATTTCTCAACGGCTGGCCATGCCTTCCGCCTGGCTACTCCAACCTCGGACAACAGCTCCCCCCCCCCCCGCAGCTACTCGCCCAAGCCTCTCCAGGTTCTCCTTTACCCAAATCCAGATAGCAGATGTCCTGAAAGAGCTGCAAAACCTGGACCCGTACAAATCAGCTGGGCTGGACAATCTGGACCCTCTATTCCTGAAACTATCCGCCGCCATTGTCGCAACCCCTATTACCAGCCTGTTCAACCTCTCTTTCATATCGTCTGAGATCCCCAAGGATTGGAAAGCTGCCGCAGTCATCCCCCTCTTCAAAGGGGGCGACACCCTGGACCCAAACTGTTACAGACCTATATCCATCCTGCCCTGCCTATCTAAGGTCTTCGAAAGCCAAGTCAACAAACAGGTCACTGACCATCTTGAATCCCACCGTACCTTCTCCGCTGTGCAATCTGGTTTCCGAGCCGGTCACGGGTGTACCTCAGCCACGCTCAAGGTACTAAACGATATCATAACCGCCATCGATAAAAGACAGTACTGTGCAGCCGTCTTCATAGACCTTGCCAAGGCTTTCGACTCTGTCAATCACCGTATTCTTATCGGCAGACTCAGTAGCCTCGGTTTTTCGGATGACTGCCTTGCCTGGTTCACCAATTACTTTGCAGACAGAGTTCAGTGTGTCAAATCGGAGGGCATGCTGTCCGGTCCTCTGGCAGTCTCTATGGGGGTGCCACAGGGTTCAATTCTCGGGCCGACTCTTTTCTCTGTATATATCAATGATGTTTCTCATGCTGCGGGCGATTCCCTGATCCACCTCTACGCAGACGACACCATTCTATATACCTCCGGCCCGTCCTTGGACACTGTGCTATCTAACCTCCAAACGAGCTTCAATGCCATACAGCACTCCTTCCGTGGCCTCCAACTGCTCTTAAACGCTAGTAAAACCAAATGCATGCTTTTCAACCGTTCGCTGCCTGCACCCGCACGCCTGACCAGCATCACCACCCTGGATGGTTCCGACCTTGAATATGTGGACATCTATAAGTACCTAGGTGTCTGGCTAGACTCTAAACTCTCCTTCCAGACCCATATCAAACATCTCCAATCGAAAATCAAATCAAGAGTCGGCTTTCTATTCCGCAACAAAGCCTCCTTCACTCACGCCGCCAAACTTACCCTAGTAAAACTGACTATCCTACCGATCCTCGACTTCGGCGACGTCATCTACAAAATTGCTTCCAACACTCTACTCAGCAAACTGGATGCAGTTTATCACAGTGCCATCCGTTTTGTCACTAAAGCACCTTATACCACCCACCACTGCGACTTGTATGCTCTAGTCGGCTGGCCCTCGCTACATATTCGTCGCCAGACCCACTGGCTCCAGGTCATCTACAAGTCCATGCTAGGTAAAGCTCCGCCTTATCTCAGTTCACTGGTTACGATGGCAACACCCATCCGTAGCACGCGCTCCAGCAGGTGTATCTCACTGATCATCCCTAAAGCCAACACCTCATTTGGCCGCCTTTCGTTCCAGTTCTCTGCTGCCTGTGACTGGAACGAATTGCAAAAATCGCTGAAGTTGGAGACTTTTATCTCCCTCACCAACTTCAAACATCTGCTATCTGAGCAGCTAACCGATCGCTGCAGCTGTACATAGTCTATTGGTAAATAGCCCACCCATTTTCACCTACCTCATCCCCATACTGTTTTTATTTATTTATTTTTATTTTTCTGCTCTTTTGCACACCAATATCTCTACCTGTACATAACCATCTGATCATTTATCACTCCAGTGTTAATCTGCATAATTGTAATTATTTGCCTACCTCATGCCTTTTGCACACAATGTATATATAGACTCCCCTTTTTTCTACTGTGTTATTGACTTGTTAATTGTTTACTCCATGTGTAACTCTGTGTTGTCTGTTCACACTGCTATGCCTTATCTTGGCCAGGTCGCAGTTGCAAATGAGAACTTGTTCTCAACTAGCCTACCTGGTTAAATAAAGGTGAAATAAAAAAAAATAAAAAAAATAAAAAAATGCTCGTTGCCACAAGTGCAACAAGACTTTTGCTTGTAAGGGCGGAAACCCGAGTAATCTGTCCAAACATCTATGGAAAGTGCATCATGTACAGGCAGAGAAATGCAGTTTTCGACTGCGTAGCTCGTAGTTTATCTCTCGTTGCCCAATCCCCGTTAGGTATGTATACTAGCAGCCTGGAGCCCACACACAGAGCTAACTCAATTATGAGAACATGGGTTCATGGGTTCCATTAACAAAAGGAACCATTAGCCAGCTGATTGTATAGCTGTGGGTACGTTCAGAAATTCAATCACCCATTTAAAGATTTTGCACAATTTTCATTTAAGTTGCAGCTACAATGAACCAACCCACTCCACCATCTAATACCGCTGGTCCAAGCCAAAGACCAGCCCAAAGCCCCTTCACGCTGGCAGCTAGTGGGAGGATGACTGAGGAGAGGGTGAATGAGTGCCACCTAGCCGTGACCAAGTTCATAGTGAAAGGCCTACACCCCTTTGCAACTGTGAAGTCCAAGGGCTTTAGGTAACAGTGTCAGTATATATTGAGTTGTATTTATGTTTAGGATATAGTAATATAAAAGGGTTGTATGTTAGTCCCATCACGCCACAATATAATACACACAACACAATAATTAAATAATGACAGTTTTCATGTGTTGAATTTTCTTTTTTTTAATGTAGGGAGATGAGCAAGGCACTCAACCTCAAATATACCCCTTCCTCTACGAGTTACCTCAGTGACACATTCATTCCTACCTGGTATGGTGTAGAAAAGGCCCATGTGATCACTGAGTTGAAGGACGTGCCAAAGCTGGCCATCACATCAGACGGGTGGACCAGCCTATGTCAGGACCACTATCTCATGGTTATAGTGCAGTACACAAGCCAGGGCAGTGTAAAACAGAAGTTCCTCCACACCAGGGCAGTGTAAAACAGAAGGTCCTCCACACCAGGGCAGTGTAAAACAGAAGGTCCTCCACACCAGGACAGTGTAAAACAGAAGGTTCTTCACACAGGGCAGTGTAAAACAGAAGGTCCTCCACACCAGGGCAGTGTAAAACAGAAGGTTCTTCACACAGGGCAGTGTAAAACAGAAGGTCCTCCACACCAGGGCAGTGTAAAACAGAAGGTCCTCCACACCAGGGCAGTGTAAAACAGAAGGTCCTCCACACCAGGGCAGTGTAAAACAGAAGGTCCTCCACACCAGGGCAGTGTAAACAGAAGGTCCTCCACACCAGGACAGTGTAAAACAGAAGGTCATCCACACCAGGGCAGTGTAAAACAGAAGGTCCTCCACACCAGGACAGTGTAAAACAGAAGGACCTCCACACCAGGGCAGTGTACAAATCACAAACTGGCAAAGTAGTGGCAGAGGAGATCTCAGACATTCTGGAAGAGTTTGAGATAGAGTCGAGCAAGATTGTAGCTGTGACTGTTGATAATGCTGGCAATATGGACGTTGCCATCAAGTGACTACACATCCTAAAAATAGGATGCTTTGCACACACATTGTATCTGGCAGCGCATAAAATCTACAAAATGACTTTCATTGATAAATGGGCAGCCAGAATCAGAGCAGTGGTCGTGTGGTTCAAGAGATCCTCGATGTCCAAAACAGTCTTGAAGGAAAAGCAGCAGCTCCTTGGTAAGAAGCCAATTCAATCTATTAAAGTATTATTTTGAAATTCCCATATTTAACAATTTAATTCAATATTCAAGTGTGCGGTAATTAAATGTATGTTTTTTTTGTTTGTTTCAGGCCTTCCGCAACACTCACTCATCCGTGATGTCAAGACCAGATGGAACTCTATCTAATGATGGAGAGATTGATGGAGCAGTATCCAGCCATCCAAGCAGCAGCATTGGACCAACGACTGCAAAAAGCAACCTAGACCGTCTGAAGGATGAGGACTTCCATAAGGCTGAGGAGTTTGTCCAGCTCATGAGAATCCTCTATACATCCACACTGTATGTGTCATGTGAAAAGAATGCCCCCTGTGGACAGATCATACCCATCCTCCACAAACTGGAAGAGCACTTCACTATGAAGCATGAAGATACAACATTTGTGGCAACCATCAAAGAGAAGGTGTGGGAGAACCTCTCTGAGCGCTATCAGGATGAGGACATTCAAGCCTACCTGCATGAGGCCACAGCAATGGACCCCAGATTTAAAGGGAGGCTGAGTGACGCTACCTGGGACAGACTGAGGAAGGCAACTGTTGAGGCCAATGTGAGAGGAGCAACACCAGGGTTGTCGGAGCAGACAGACACAGAGCACCAGACACAGGAGGAGGAGTCTGAAGGAGAAGGAGAGGAAAAGGAGGAGACAGTCCCTCCATTGAACAAAACGAGGAGTGCCTTGGAGGAGCGCCTTGGAGGAGCTGTTCTCAGAGGAGGACAGGGAGTTGAGGTTGACAATCCAACAGGACACCTCGTCCCTCACCATCAGCGTGTGTTTACCTAGAGGTCGAGCTCTACAAAGGCGTGCATCCCATCCCCATCTCCATGGTTGAAGATCCTGTGATGTGGTGGTGGGAGAAGAGAACTACTCTACCACTCCTCACAAACACTGCAACAAGCTACCTCTGTGCTCAAGCCTCCTCCACCCCTAGCGAGGGTATTTTCGACTGCAGGGAACACAATAAGCCAGGAGAAGTCCTGACTTCTGCCAGAGAAGCCAAATATGCCGGAGTGGCAGATAACCTAGTGTTTAGGGCGTTGGACTTGTAACCGAAAGGTTGCAAGATCGAATCCCTGAGCTGACAAGGTAAAACTCTGTTGTTCTGTCCCTGAACAAGGCAGTTAACCTACTGTTCCTAGGCCGTCATTGAAAATCAGAATTTGTTCTTCACTGACTTGCCTAGTTAAAATAAAGGTAAAATAAAAATGTTGATATTTCTCCAGAAGAACTGCTAAGAACTGTTAGTCCTTCTGCAGCCTACCTGCATGCCCCACCTGTGTTGCTCTATACCACTGTATTTTCTTTTACAGCCTACCTGCATGCCCCACCTGTGTTGCTCTACCACTGTATTGTCTTCTGCAGCCTACCTGCAGGCCCCACCCGTGTTGCTCTACCACTGTATTGTCTTCTGCAGCCTACCTGCATGCCCCACCTGTGTTGCTCTACCACTGTATTGTCTTCTGCAGCCTACCTGCAGGCCCCACCCGTGTTGCTCTACCACTGTATTGTCTTCTGCAGCCTACCTGCATGCCCCACCTGTGTTGCTCTACCACTGTATTGTCTTCTGCAGCCTACCTGCAGGCCCCACCCGTGTTGCTCTATACCACTGTATTTGCTTTAGCAGGAAAATATTGTTTATTTCATTTGTTTTACATTATCATCACCACAACATTATAGTCTATAATAGTGATTTGTTCAAAACATTGCTGTATTTTTTGCTGTAAATAATTGTATATTTATTTGACATTTCAGAAAATAAAGCAATGTTAATTCTGTTCTTAATTTGTTTCATTTTCTTTCGTAGAAAAATAACAAAAAGAATCGATAAGAATACCGTTAAAGTACCAGACTGATAAGCAGTATCGGTAAGAGGAGAAAAACCATCCCTCGACAAAAGCATTTCACGGACCATTCACACCACTACTAAACGCTTCCACATGCAAAGACAAAGAGAGACATTCTCCACCTACCACCTACAGTTAATTCACTGCTATAAATTGAAACCACAGGAACAGCTAGCTATACTCACATCACATTGTTAAAAAAAGGGAAACTCCTGCCTTCTGGATTTACAACCGAGTTCAAATCTGCTGAGCCTGCATCGTTCATCAGGCGAGCCACACATCATGTTGATGAAGCTTAAAAAGCTTGAACGTAAATGTAAATTAACTGAGTGTAGTTTTGCCTTTCCTTCTGACTGATCACAGGCTGTATAGCCCACTGACTGACTGACTGACTGCAAGCTAAGTCTGGGTGTCTGAGACTGGGTCAGCCAGCCCGGTGTAGTGATTAAACAGCATCACATGGAGTTACCCTGCACTGTGCTGTGTTCTGACATGATCCAGACACTAGATACCTCCTCCCTGACCCCATTTTTCATGCTGCCTGGTCTGCCCAGCCCAAGCCCCATGGAGCGCCACACACACACTGATCATACAGCAAACACACACAAGGACATGCTCAATAACACATGCATGCATTCACTCTGGGAGCCTTGGCACACTAATCCACTCCCATGGTAGCTTGTGTGTGTGTGTGTGTGTGTGTGTGTGTGTGTCTGTATGTGTTCATGGGAAGTGGGGGGGGGGGGGGGGGGGGGGGGGGTGTAGAGGAAATGTTGATAACTGTCATAAGTAGACCAGAGTAGAGCCACCCACACATACAACTGTTATTTGTATCATAACCTTGGACATAATGATAATAATCTAATCTGCAACCTATTTCCCTCAAATACAGTTTAGTGATCAGACTGGATACGATACCTCACAGCCTCAGACAAATTATTACATAGGAAATGTCAATCAAAGACATGTCTCTCTTTGTGATATACAGCGGGAGTCCTGTAAAATATACACGGTATAGAGTGTGGGAATGCATTTCGAAACTTTGACCAATTACATAATCAAGTTGACTGTGTCAATACAGCAGCATGGCCACATAATGGTATGTAGTACACAGTGGCAGCTCAGTGTCATGCGTGTGTACTGTAATCCCTCCCACAACAATAGCACACAGAAACTGTTGGTTGTTATTAAAATGCCTCAATCAGCACTCAAACATGCTATGCCCGACCTGTCCCCTGAACTCGAGGGATGATGCAGAAACCTTCACGACCTGATGAACAATAGCCTAATCAGCAGTCTTTTGCTTTTCCATTCCGTAAACTGTGTGAAAATGACAGACGCCTTGAACCAACTGAATATGGGTTAGATGGCCCTTTGCCAAAAATATTTTCCCAATTAAGCCTGATTAGGGAGAAACATTCCCAGACAACGTAAATTATTAAAACCTGAAAGAGAATATGGTCATGTGAGTGTATCGCCATGGCATCCCCTCCGTTCCTCCCCACCTCCAGACAGGATCTGGAAATGGGCCAGGTGGAGCACTGGGACTGGAGTGGGAGCTGATTGGCCAGATTCTTGATAATTGTCTCAAGTAATTTATGGACATGGGTAGGATTGTCAGTCTTCCGAATAGACAGAGGAGACTCACCATAACTAGAACCATGTGTTGAATTGGGATTTTGAGGTATGGAACTGCCATGCTAATGTACAGGTTTCCCATCAAGAGGCTCTTAATCAGTGCCAACAAAGTAGGCATATGTGCTCAGGATGTATAGAGCAAATAGAAGTGTAAAAAGTATGGTTTTGCTATTTTTTTAAGATTTCTCTTTCTGTGATTTTTTTCTCTCTTTGGACAAACTTTTGAAATCAGTCAGATCCCAGAGTAACACTCCATCTCTGTGGCTCTGAGCATCCCTACAAGCCTGCAAGACACACTGGGTTCCGGTCACACTGGCTTAGTGTCAAACTATATGGCCAGGCCGAGTCAAGTTGACCATGAATGGTTCCCACTGGCCAGAGCTGCTCTTTGTCTGCTGATATTGCAAAATTCCACCCCAAAACTATTTTGGTAGCAATTTCATTAGATCGTTGTTGATATAGTCCCAAAATGTGTTGCATGTCAGCAATCAAGTTAAGCTCTTTAAAAAGACATATGATGCAAATGAATGGTGTTGTCATCCTACTGCTGAGGTACAGGCAGAGAGGTTGGGATGTAGTCAACTATCAGTAAGTGCCTTAGGACTAATGGGTGGTCTACAGACCAAATATTATTTGGCCCACAACATATGTACTCTCCAATCATATAAAAGTAAAATGCTGAAATGCAAGGCTTGTGGGTGTTGCTATAAGGAGGAAGGGGCATTTCAACATGCATACATGATAGATACATAATGGAGTTTATTAGTCACATGCACAGGGATGCTGATGTAATCACAGGCATGGTACAGTGAAAAACAACAGGGTCATACATTTTATGAGGATGTACATCTGACAGAACTAAAACTTTAAATGGGATTCTGAAAAGTTGTAAAAGAATCAGGACATAATTATTGAATAACCTGTGTGTGCCTCATCCACTTTAATACATCACGTCATATGGATGAATGAAGCGCTATAGACGCTGCTGCTTCTGTGTCATCTCTTACCTTGTCTGACTGTTTTCAATCTGACGGGACCCTTGCAATTATTTATCACTGTCTGTACATCATACAGAGGCAATCCAGAGATCGATAGGTTCTCTACTTCCAATATCAACTCCCCCTCCGTTAATTTTCCATTTTTGTAAATAACGATATCCTCGTTAACTTGTCCGATGAAGGCGAACTCTCCGTTCTCTGCACCGCCCAGCAATTGCACATTCAAATCACCCGGAGCGTCTTTGAGAACCGCGCACTCGTTAACTTTGGTGGTCCAGTGATTCTTCTTTTGGATCACTTTGGCCATGGTGAATATGCCAAACCAAACAGGTGGTCTTGCCGACTAATAACAATATAGACAACAAAACGAGTCTCAGGATGTAATATCAAAATCAGACGCAGCAAACTTTCTTTTTCTTTCCCTGAAGCATGAGTGCTGCTGTCAAAAACTGCTCATTGTTCACACAAACAAAATCAAGCCATTCTCGTCTGATGGACCACTTCTATTGACGTCTTGAGCAGCTGGTCTTAATTTACAGGTATTGTTTTTCTCATCTTGTTAACATCTTTGCCGAGTAAACGCTGCCACAAACGTATAGTCTCCACTTGTCAAATCCTTTCTCAGTTCCTTTTTTATGAAACCACTTTAAATATTTCCCGTTCAAGATCAAAGCGATGAAGGTTTTACTTTGAATAATAGGTGATTTGGTTGGTGGCACCACAACGGCTCCTTTAAACAGGTACAACGTTGTCCTGTGTTTTGTTACATTTCGTCCCACTGCGTGCAGTAGCGATCGGGATGTGCTGATAGTAAAATGAGCGCATGCGTCCTGTTTCCCTCCGGAGTCCAGAGGGAAAGCCTAATGGCTTCACCTATTACAAGGTCCTAATGCTCCTCAAACGAAAAAAAAACACATTTAAAACATAAAACACATTGTGGATGCATTTAAAACACACATTGTGGATGCATTTTAGGGTATACAGTATTTTAAATATAACAATTTGGCCAAGTAATGTATAATTTATGCATTTTTAAATGTATTTTTGATGCGTGACATATATAATAAATACATTTTTTTTTTTTTAATACGTACATTTGTATAGAAATACATTATTTGGCCAATTCTTTATATACTGAACAAAACTGTAAACGCAACATGTAACAATTTCAAAGATTTTACGAAGTTGCAGCTCAAATAAGGAAATCAGTCTATGGATTTCACATGACTGGGCAGGGGTGCAGCCATGGGTGGTCCGTTGAGGGCTAAGGCCCACCCATTTGGCAGCCAGGGCCAACCAATCAGAATTCGTTTTTCCCCACAAGGGCTTAATTGCAGACAGAAATACTCCTCAGCAAGCCTCCCCCACCCACTCATGTGAAGAAGTCGAATGTGGAGGTCCTGAGCTGGCGTGGTTACACGTGGTCTGTGGTTGTGAGGCCTGACAAATTCTTTAAAACGACGTTGGAGGCGGCTTATGGTAGAGAAATTAACATTCAATTCTTTGGAACATTCTTGCAGTCAGCATACCAATTGCGTGCTCCCTCAAAACTTGAGACATCTGTGGCATTGTGTTGTGTGACAAAACTGCACATTTTAGTGGCCATTTATTGTCCCCAGCACAAGTTAATGATCCTGTGTAATGATCACTGTTTAATCAGCTTCCTGTCAAAAATGGATTGTCTTGGCAAAGGAGAAATGCTCACTAACAGGAATGTAAACAATTTTGTCTACAAAATTTGAGAGAAATAAGCTTTTTGTGCATTTGGAAAATTTCGGGGATTTTTAATTTCAGCTCATAAAACATGGGACCAATACTTTACATGTCGGTTTCTATTTATGCTCAGTGTATGCTCGAAAAGTATTCAGACCCCTTCACTTTTTTCCACATATTTTACTTTACAGCTTTTATGTTACATTCTTTCTGCATCAATCTATACACAATACCCCATAATGACAAAGAAAAAACAGGTTTTTAGAAATGTTATCAAATGTATATAAAGTGTAAAACAGAAATACCTAATTTACATAAGTATTCAGACACCTTTCTATGAGACTCGACATTAGCTCAGGTGGATCCTGTTTCCATTGGTCATCCTTGAGATGTTTCTACAACTTGATTGGAGTCCACCTGTGGTAAATTACATTCATTGGACATGATTCGGAAAGTGCATTGCATGTCAGAGCAAAAACCAAGCCATGAGGTTGAAGAAATGGTCCATAGAGCTCTGACACAGGATTGAGTTGAGGCACAGATCTGGGGAAGGGTACCAAAACATTTCTGCAGCATTGAAGGTCCCCAAGAACACAGTGGCCTCCATCATTCTTAAATGGAAATAGTTTGGAACCATCAAGACTTCCTAGAGCTGGCCGCCCAGCCAAACTGAGCAATTGGGCTGAA
Organism: Oncorhynchus mykiss; assembly: GCF_013265735.2. Taxonomy (NCBI): domain Eukaryota; kingdom Metazoa; phylum Chordata; class Actinopteri; order Salmoniformes; family Salmonidae; genus Oncorhynchus; species Oncorhynchus mykiss. Next base: position 71,370,516 of record NC_048581.1, read on the forward strand.
GGGCCTTGGTCAGGGAGCTTACCAAGAACCCGATGGTCACTCTGACAGAGCTCTAGAGTTCCTCTGTGGAGATGGGAGAACCTTCCAGAAGGACAACCATCTCTGCAGCACTCCACCAATCAGGCCTTTATGGTAGAGTGGCCAGACGGAAGCAACTCGTCAGTAACAGGCACAAGACAGCCCACTTGGAGTTTGCCAAAAGGCACCTAAAGGACTCTGAGCATGAGCAATAGATTATATTGTCTGATGAAACCAAGATTGAACTCTTTGGCCTGAATGCAAAGCGTCACGTCTGGAGGAAACATGGCAGGGTCGAGGGAAAGATGAACGGAGCAAAGTACAGAAAGATCCTTGATGAAAACCTGCTCCAGAGTGCTCAAGACCTCAGACTGGGGCGAAGGTTCACCTTCCAACAGGACAATGACCCTAAGCACACAGCCAAGGCAATGTAGGAGAGGTTTCAGGAAACGTCTCTGAATGTCCTTGAGTGGCCTAGCCAGAGCCCGGACTTGAACCCGATCAAACATGTCTGCAGAGACTTGAAAATAGCTGTGTAGCGACCCTCCTCATCCAGCCTGACAGAGCTTGAGAGGATCTGCAGAGAAGAATGGGAGAAACTCTCCATATACAGGTGTGCCAAGTTTGTAGTGTCATACCCAAGAAAACTCAAGTCTGTAATTGCTGCCAAAGTTGCTTCAACAAAGTACGGAGTAAAGGGTCTGAATAGTTATGTAAATGTCATGTTTCATTTTTGCATAAAAAAAAACAATTTGCTTAAAACCTGATTTTGCTTTGTCATTAAAACCTGTTTGGGATAGGGGGCGGTATTTTCACGTCCGGATGAAAAGTGTGCTCAAAGTAAACTGCCTATTCTCAGGCCCAGAAGCTAGGATATGCATATACTTGGTAGGATAGAAAACACTCTTCAGTTTCTAAAACGGTTAAAATGATGTCTGAGTATAACATAACTTATTTGGCAGGCGAAACCCCAAGGACAAACCATCAAGGATTTTTTTGTTGTTGAGGTGACTGTGTTTTCAATTGCTTTTCTATGGGAATCTAGATTTCTGAGGCATCTGGTTGCAGTTCCTAGGGCTTCCACTAGATGTCAACAGTCTTTAGAAATTGGTTGATGTTTTTCTCTTGAGTAATGAAGAAGTATAGCTGTTCAGACTTAGTGTCGAGTCTAGTGTACTATTGAGTTTGGGGCGCGCGACCTAGTGCTCGCTCCACTTTCATTTTATCCGCTATTGAATACAGTTCATTCCATCTTAAATTTTATAGATTATTTACGTTTTAAAATGGCTAAATTTGGATTAGAAAAGTTGTTTGAAATGTTTGGACCAAGATTTCAGGTTTCTTATTAGATAATGTGTAGTCATGTTGGGCGAGTTGGAACCGGTGTTTTTCTGAATCAAACACGCCAAATAAATTGACATTTTGGGGATATAACGATGGAATTAATCGAACAAAAGGACCATTTGTGATGTTTATGGGACATATTAGAGTGCCAACAGAAAAGGTAAGGCATTCATTATATCGTTATTTCTGAGTTTTGTGTCACGCCTGGCGGGTTGAAATATGATTGTCATGTGTTTGTTTGATGGGGTGCTGTCCTCAGATAATCGCATTTGCTTTCGCCGTAAAGCCTCTTTGAAATCTGACACAGTGGCTGGATTAACAAGAAGTTAAGCTGTATTTTGGTGTATTGCACTTGTGATTGTATGAAAGTTAAATATTTCTAATAATTTATTTTAAATTTCGTACTCTGCAATTTCACCGGATGTTGTCGAAACGTTCCACTAGCAGAACCCCTAGCAGTAAATGTAGATGTATTATGTGTAGATTGATGAGGGGGATGACAATTTAATACATTTTAGAATAAGGCTGTAATGTAACAAAATGTGCAAAAGGTCAAGGGTTCTGAATACTTTCCGAATGCACTCTAGCCTACTACAATACCCACCCCATCCTACTAACTAGCCCAGATGGAGCTATTATTCCTTTTACGTTGTTTGCGTCCAACTGGAATCTTTGCAGCCAGCTATACACTCGTGTCCGGCTCATGCATAAAACATCCTCCATTCAGGCTGCAAGGGCATCAATATTCTCCTTAACTAGCCTTAATGACGAGCCGCCCCCCCAATAAAATGAAGAATAGGCGTACTTAATAAAACACATTTTCCCACCACCATGCTAGAGTGGCTAATGCTACCGATCAGGTTGCAGCAGTCTGGTGTTTACCCTGGCAAACTGTCATGTCCATGTCAGGAAAATTGTGTTTTATTAAGACAGTACCCATATTTTTCCAGTGTTTTGTTGTTGGGCTGGAGGAGGGGGCAGCTAACCATTAAGGCTAGTTAAGGGGGAAATCAATGCCCTTGCAACCTGAATGGAGGATGCTTTATGGGATGAACGCTGAAAATAAGGTCTGAGGTTAACAGAGGCTTAGAATATCTTATACATTTTGTTGTATGAGATAATATCAGTCAGTTAACATGACCTTTATGAATTATGAAGCTTTTGTGTGCTTGTTTTGATTACATAAATGGTTCAAAACTCACAAACATTAACATTAGCTGATGAAGATTATCTCATCGAACAAAATGTACTAGATCTTCTAAGCAGGTGTTTACAACAGACCTTATTTTCAGCATTTATCCAACCCCCCCCCCCCCCCCCCCCCCCCCCCAAAAAAGGGCTTTGGCCCCAACAAGCATGGCTGAGTTAGTGCCTTACATTAATTGGTCTATTGACCAATCACATCAGATCTTTTCACGTCAGCTCTTTTTCAGAGCTGATCTGATTGGTCAAAATACCAATTAGTGAAATAAAGATCAGAATTGGGCTGCCTGTGTGAACGCAGCCTGTTACTGGTTTGGAATGGAATGCAGATCACTTGGCCAGGTGAAATAAATGTGTTCTTCTCTTTGGAGTCCAGTAATTCAGGTTTTTCCTGTGGTACATTCTTCCATCTCTCACTGGAACTTCCCCTCAAACCAATGGACAGACATACACACCCCTCTGTGCCCTACTAATATGGAGCCCTGGTATGTGTATTCTTTCATTTGAGTCGAACACAAAACATGTTTAAAATCGTGTTCACCATTATAGGACCTACAACTATACAATTTTACAATAGGCTATATTAAACATAATTGTGATAACTGTCAACGTCATCAGTTTTATCATCAGCACACCATCATCATCATCATGAGATAGACAGTGAGAGAGAGAGAGAGAGAGAGAGAGAGAGAGAGAGAGAGAGAGAGAGAGAGAGAGAGAGAGAGAGAGGCATTAGACAGCTGGGCTGAGGCGTAGGAACAGGAAATGTTGTTTGATGGAATCAGATGGGCTGTGCCTCTCACCTAGGGAAAAGCAGATGAGCTTTTCCAAACCTAAAAATAACATTCAAAGTACTCTCTTTCCCACGGGAGGGAAGCCATTGGCCTGGATGGGACGGGAAACGGAGTGAGTGCTTTTAAGCCTAAACTGTGTAGCTTCTTCTCAGATCAGTTAATCAGACACAGGAACAGTTTATCAAGCCCAGGGCTATAGAGTTAAACCATACATTCCCACTCTGGATGTATGTAAATAGTGTTAACCATAGTGTCAACCAGATGTTGTCAGATGCAGCATCGCTTAATTTACCTCTAGTAAGATAGTACAGCCTACTAATACATTCAGAGTGGTGATCACATAGAGGTAAGCAGAATAATAATAAGTATCCCATTATACATTGTAACGTTTGTGTAAGTGTCCCATTACACAAGTGTCCCATTACACATTGTCCTCGCTGCCTCTCCTTGGACCCCTGATCTGGTGAAGCTGGATAGGTGAGAGTCATCATTATATGCTGTAAGTGATATTGTTATCACTTCTCTAGTGCTTGTCAGTTCCAGGGTCATTAGGGAGAGGACAGGAGGAGAGAGGGAACCCTTTAAAAGAGTGACATGGTGTGCCAGTGCTAGTCAGATGTACTTTGACCTTCATTGGGGGTCGAGCAGAGCCAGTGCCAGCTTCCTGTCACACTGTGTCAGCCAAATCAGACAGACGGGTACAGCCAGGCCATTCTCCCATGGCCACTAGTTTTTCTGTCTCCTCTATATGTCTCAGACTTATCTTTCTCTCTCTTTCTCTATCGCTCTTTCACTCCTTCTCTCTCTCTCTCTCTCTCGCTGTCATGCCCTGACCTTAGAGAGCCTTTTTATGTCTCTATTTGGTTTGGTCAGGGTGTGATTTGGGTGGGCATTCTATGTTCTGTTTTCTATGTTTTTGTATTTCTATGTTTTGGCTGGGTATGGTTCTCAATCAGGGACAGCTGTCTACCGTTGTCTGATTGGGATTCATACTTAGGCAGCCTTTTTCCCTTCTGTCATTGTGGGAAGTTAACTTTGTTAGAGGCATCATAGCCCTGTTAAGCTTCACGGACGTTTTGTGTTGTTTTTGTTGGCGACATTCTAATAAAGAGGAATCACCTTGGTCCGCTTCTTACGACGTCCGTGACACTCACACTCTCTTTCTCAGCAATATGTCTGCCATTTGGTCTAAGATAATAAGTTGTTTTTCCTGACAATGAAAAATGTATCAGTTTATGTTCATACATGGACACAATGATATATGGCATCAAAGATCTACATAAGCTGCACATATACAGTGAATTCGAGAAGCATTCACACCCCTTGACCTTTTCCACATTTTGTTATGTAACAGCCTTATTCTAAAAATAAAAAACAGAAATGCCTTATTTATAGTGGTGATAAAAGCACCCAACTATCGTACTGTACTTGAGTAAAAGTAAAGATACCTTAATAGAAAATGACTCAAGTAAAAGTCACCCAGTAAAATTCTACTTGAGTAAAAGTATAAAAGCATTTGGTTTAAAATATAGTTAAGTATCAAAAGTTAAAGTATAAATAATTTCAAATTCCTTATATTAAGCAAACCAGATGGCACCATTTTCTTTGTTTTATATACGGAAAGCCACAGGCATACTCCAACATTAAGACATAATTTACAAACGAAGCATGTGTGTTTAGTGAGTCAGTAGGGATGACCAGGGATTTCCGGTTGATAAGTGTGTGAATGTGACTATTTTCCTGTCCTGCTAAGCATTTGAAATGTAATGAGTACATTTGGGTGTCAAGGAAAATGTATGGAAAAAATGTATGTCATATTTTCTTAAGGGATGCAGTCAAAAAAGTAACGTACAGATACCCCAAAAAACGACTTAAGTAATACTTTAACGTACTTTGAACCACTATACATAAGTATTCAGACCATTTGCTATGAGACTCAAAATTGAGCTCAGGTGCATCCTGTTTCCATCGATCATGCTTAAGATGTGTATACAAGTTGATTGGAGTCCACCTGTGGTGAATTCAATTGAATGGACATGATTTGGAAAGGCACATGCTTGTCTATATAAGGTCCCACAGTTGACAGTGCATGTCAGAGCAAAAACCAAGCCATGAGGTCGAAGGAGTTGCCAATAGAGCTTCAAGACAGGATTGTGTCGAGGCACAGATCTTGGGAAGGGTACTAACAAATTCTTCAGCATTGAAGGTCCCCAAGAACACAGTGGCCTCCATCATTCTTAAATGGAAGAAGTTTAGAACACCCAAGACTCTTCCTAGAGCTGGCCAAATTGAACAATCGGTGGAGAAGGGCCTTGGTCAGGGAGAGAGCAAGAACCTGATGGTCACTCTGACAGAGCTCCAGAGATCCTCTGTGGAGATAGGAGAACCTTCCAGAAGAACAACCATCTCTGCAGCACTCCACCAATCAGGCCTTTATGGTAGAGCGGCCAGACGGAAGCCACTCGTCAGTAAAAGGCACATGACAGCCCTCATGCAGTTTGCCAAAAGGCATCTAAAAGGACTCTGACCATGATAAACAAGATTCTCTGGTCTGATGAAACCAAGATTGAACTCTTTGGCCTGTATGCCAAGTGTCACATCTGGAGGAAACCTGGCACCATCCCTATGGTGAAGCATGGTGGTGGCAGCATCATGCTGTGGGGATGTTTTGCTGCGGCAGGGACTGGGAGACTAGTCAGGATGGAGGGAATGATGAACGGAGCAAAGTACTGAGAGTTCCTTGATGAAAACCTGCTCCGGAGCGCTCAGGACACCAGACTGGAGCGAAGGTTCACCTTCCAACAGGACATTGACCCTAAGCACACAGCCAAGACAATGCAAGAGTGGCTTCAGGAAAAGTCTCTGAATGTCCTTGAGTGGCCTAGCCAGAGCCCGGACTTGAACCCGATCGAACATCTCTAGAGAGACAATGAAAATAGTTGTGCAGCAACACTCCCTATCCAACCTGACAGAGCTTGAGAGGATCTGCAGAGAAGAATGGGAGAAACTCTGTTTTTGTTTGATGAGGAAAAAACACGATTTAATCAATTTTAGAATAAGGCTGTCACAATAAAATGTGGAAAAAGTCAAAGGGTCAAAACACTTTCTGAATGCATACATGTTTACATGTTGTTTCTGTTCTGGAGGGGTCTAATCATATAAATGTCAGGACCTCATCCTGAGACACGTATCAAATCAATGGTCTTTTATATCTCATCATATCCAAGGCACCACTTGCATTTATGATTCAGTGAAGCCAGTGGAAGCCTAACTGTTTGTTTGACCATTTGCACTGGTTTCCATACACTGTTGTTAATGCTGAGTGGCTTCGTAGACAAAGTACCACCGGTCACCATGGTGACTAATCGTCAGGTCAATCCAAAACACTTTATGCTTCAATTGTGACAATTTACTTTTTTGAGTGCTTGAGATGTCTGTATTGGCAAGAATCCACAATCAATAGCAAGTGGATTTAGATATTCATTGTAGACGGTAACAGCCCCATCCATCATTAAGACATCATACTCAGTAAATTAAATCACCACCAGCTCATCTTCAAAGTGCCCAGTGGAGACAACTATCATTGCAGCACAGTTTTAGTGAGTTATCAACAGCATACAGTAGGTCTTTATCTAGGTGTAACCAGTAGTGGAGGTGCATTGTTCCTCCATCTCTCTCTCAGTCCACACCCTTCTGTACATACCTGAATGGACTGTTAAATTGACTGGCTGGACCTGGGAAGAGAGGGAGAGAGAAAAATAAAGAAGTAAAACTAAAAAGTAATTGAATTAGGGGTGGAAAGGTACTAAATTTGCCGTTCCTGTCACAGCCCTCACCTCTCCATAGCATGCGAGAGAAGAAGAAGACTGTATGATGTTGGCCCTCACTGGATCTATCATGAAGAGAACATGTCTCTTTCTCAGTAATATCAGGTTTCATACATTCATACAGGTTTCATGCATACAGGTTTCATGCATACAGGTTTCATGCATACAGGTTTCATGCATACAGTTTTCATGCGTACAGGTTTCATGCCCAGCTTATAACAGTATTCCAGTGGTACAAACTGGTCACCAAACAGTCTGTTAAAGATCATGCACAGTAGGCTACAGAACACAATGGCTTTTTCATTCAAGTTTGTAGCTATAAAGAGTAACAAATGCATTTATTTGGAGTGCTCTATAGTTCTCTGTAGAATGACTGGGGGATGGTTACAGTAGTATAGTGAAATCACATAAGAGACTTTATGAAGGCTATAGTGCACTGCCAAGGGATGACCTCCTAATAACAACAGTGTTATATATGTGTGATATGCCAGTACAGCAGAGAGATGGGTCTGAAAAACACAATCTTTAAATCTTTAAAATCTTTAAAACCACAATCTTTAAAACCATAAGCACATTTTTCCCTCTGTGGCCTGATTGTCTGTTATTGTAACAGACTCCCAACAAGTTTGCCAGATATTCACTGACCTACTGTAACCAACAAGTTTCTGTGTTAAACACTCTGTAAAAGAGGGTTCTGTAAAAGAGGAGGTCAATTTTTTGCTTCAATGTCTTTTTAATCTTATTTTCCTCTCTGGCCCGATAAAGACTTATTCGTCATAATATCCACAGAAAGAGAGAGACTGAGAGGAAGGGAGGGGGAGCGAAATCCCTATTTTTATGTAAAGCAGAGCAGCAAAGCCCAGTGTTACCCTGTCAGATTACAGATGAGTGGTTCTCACAAAAAGGCCATCAGATTATCTGACACTATTTAGGATTGCTGTCATACCACCAGCAATGAGAGGCTATGTCATTGGGGGCTTGTAAATCATAATTTTTCTTACCAATACCATTCTGCAGTTCAGTATGTAGGTTATGTTTTGGTCTGAATTGTATCAAGCAATATCCAGAGCAACTGAGTGATGAGCACTCTCACAAAGTTAAAACAGTGCCAGAGGTCTAGATTTGAAACGCAGAAAAATAAACGCTGTACACAGGATATTGAACCATCTCAAATCATGTCAGCACTAAATTCTGGCTCATCTCCAAAGCAATATATTCCTTCTCTAGAATGAGAGATTCTGCAAATGGTTGATGTGATTTGGTGATAAGATTGAACCACCGGTTATGTAGAGCCTCTCTCTCTTGGCACATGGGTCATTTAGCTGGTAAATGCCCTCAGAGAACTTCCCATTTCCACAAAAGCATTGTCAAACTCTATACAGTATCTTAATGTAATAGTGAGATATTTTATGTAAAAACACACATTAAAAGGGACATTTTTGGACTTAATGATAAATTAATGAAACAGAATATACCAATTGATTCTTGAAGAATATAAGTTATAAATGCCTCATGAACTTAGTTCAACTGTCGTACCCCATCAGAACCCAAAACATAAGCTTGATTTACTCTGTTTGTGTAAACAAAGTAAATGTGAACAAACACTATAGAGCCCCAAAACATGCTTATTAAAACTATAATTGTGGATGGTCAGTCTTTGCATCCATAGCTATGTCTATGAATTTGAAAGTGTTTACATTTCTCCAGTCCCATCCCTCAGCTTTTTTTTACCTAAACAGGGGTGGGGAGTATGCTTTGTAATTGTTTCTACTACTGATTACTGCTTTAAGGAACAGATATTTAAGACCATGTTGCCCTGCAGAATATCGCAGAAACAAAAGGAGATTAAAATGTAAACACATCTGGTTGTTTAAAGGTTGGTTGAAAAGGCAGACATTTTTTAACTTCAAATAGAGCAAAGGAGCGGCTTATCTTTGGGTACTTAAACAAGGCATCGGTCACAGTTAATGTCATTCCATGCATTCCTACAACTGTCTCAGTGCAATACAGTACCAGTCAAAAGTTTGGACACACCTACTCATTCAAGGGTGTTTCTTTATTTTTTAAAACTATTTTCTATATTATAGAATAAAAGTGAAGACATCAAAACCTTGAAATAACACATGTGGAATCATGTAGTAACCAAAAAAGTGTTAAACAAATCAAAATATATTTTATATTTGAGATTCATCAAAGTAGCCACCCATTGCCTTGATGACAGCTTTGCACACTCTTGGCATTCTCTCAACCAGTTTCATACTTCCGGCGCCGACAGAGATGGCCGCCTCGCTTCGCGTTCCTATGAAACTATGCAGTTTTTTGTTTTTTTACGTGTTATTTCTTACATTAGTACCCCAGCTCATCTTAGGTTTCATTACATACAGTCGAGAAGAACTACTGAATATAAGATCAGCATCAACTCACCATCAGTACTACCAAGAATATGTTTTTCGCGACGCGGATCCTGTGTTCTGCCTTACAAACAGGACAACTGAGTGGATTCCATGCAGCGACCCAAAAAAAAAACAACTCCGAAAAAGAGGGAAACGAGGCGGTCTTCTGGTCAGACTCCAGAGACGGGCACATCGTGCACCACTCCCTAGCATTCTTCTTGCCAATGTCCAGTCTCTTGACAACAAGGTTGATGAAATCCGAGCAAGGGTAGCATTCCAGAGGGACATCAGAGACTGTAACGTTCTTTGCTTCACGGAAACGTGGCTCACTGGAGAGACTCTATCCGAAGCGGTGCAGCCAACGGGTTTCTCCACACATCGCGCAGACAGAAACAAACAACTTTCTGGTAAGAAGAGGGGCGGGGGCGTATGCCTTATGACTAACGTGACATGGTGTGATGAAAGAAACATACAGGAACTCAAATCCTTCTGTTCACCTGATTTAGAATTCCTCACAATCAAATGTAGACCGCATTATCTACCAAGAGAATTCTCTTCGATTATAATCACAGCCGTATATATCCCCCCCCAAGCAGACACATCGATGGCTCTGAACGAACTTTATTTAACTCTTTGCAAACTAGAAACCATTCATCCGGAGGCTGCATTCATTGTAGCTGGGGATTTTAACAAGGCTAATCTGAAAACAAGACTCCCTAAATTTTATCAGCATATCGATTGCGCAACCAGGGGTGGAAAGACCTTGGATCATTGTTACTCTAACTTCCGCGACGCATATAAGGCCCTGCCCCGCCCCCCTTTCGGAAAAGCTGACCACGACTCCATTTTGTTGATCCCTGCCTACAGACAGAAACTAAAACAAGAGGCTCCCACGCTGAGGTCTGTCCAACGCTGGTCCGACCAAGCTGACTCCACACTCCAAGACTGCTTCCACCACGTGGACTGGGACATGTTTCGTATTGCGTCAGACAACAACATTGACGAATACGCTGATTCGGTGTGTGAGTTCATTAGAACGTGCGTTGAAGATGTCGTTCCCATAGCAACGATTAAAACATTCCCTAACCAGAAACCGTGGATTGATGGCAGCATTCGCGTGAAACTGAAAGGGCGAACCACTGCTTTTAATCAGGGGAAGGTGTCTGGTAACATGACCGAATACAAACAGTGCAGCTATTCCCTCCGCAAGGCTATCAAACAAGCTAAGCGTCAGTACAGAGACAAAGTAGAATCTCAATTCAACGGCTCAGACACAAGAGGCATGTGGCAGGGTCTACAGTCAATCACGGACTACAGGAAGAAATCCAGCCCAGTCACGGACCAGGATGTCCTGCTCCCAGGCAGACTAAATAACTTTTTTGCCCGCTTTGAGGACAATACAGTGCCACTGACACGGCCTGCAATGAAAACATGCAGTCTCTCCTTCACTGCAGCCGAGGTGAGTAAGACATTTAAACGTGTTAACCCTCGCAAGGCTGCAGGCCCAGACGGCATCCCCAGCCGCGCCCTCAGAGCATGCGCAGACCAGCTGGCCGGTGTGTTTACGGACATATTCAATCAATCCCTATACCAGTCTGCTGTTCCCACATGCTTCAAGAGGGCCACCATTGTTCCTGTTCCCAAGAAAGCTAAGGTAACTGAGCTAAACGACTACCGCCCCGTAGCACTCACTTCCGTCATCATGAAGTGCTTTGAGAGACTAGTCAAGGACCATATCACCTCCACCCTACCTGACACCCTAGACCCACTCCAATTTGCTTACCGCCCAAATAGGTCCACAGACGATGCAATCTCAACCACACTGCACACCGCCCTAACCCATCTGGACAAGAGGAATACCTATGTGAGAATGCTGTTCATTGACTACAGCTCGGCATTTAACACCATAGTACCCTCCAAGCTCGTCATCAAGCTCAAGACCCTGGGTCTCGACCCCGCCCTGTGCAACTGGGTACTGGACTTCCTGACGGGCCGCCCCCAGGTGGTGAGGGTAGGCAACAACATCTCCTCCCCGCTGATCCTCAACACTGGGGCCCCACAAGGGTGCGTTCTGAGCCCTCTCCTGTACTCCCTGTTCACCCACGACTGCGTGGCCACGCACGCCTCCAACTCAATCATCAAGTTTGCGGACGACACAACAGTGGTAGGCTTGATTACCAACAACGACGAGACGGCCTACAGGGAGGAGGTGAGGGCCCTCGGAGTGTGGTGTCAGGAAAATAACCTCACACTCAACGTCAACAAAACTAAGGAGATGATTGTGGACTTCAGGAAACAGCAGAGGGAACACCCCCCTATCCACATCGATGGAACAGTAGTGGAGAGGGTAGCAAGTTTTAAGTTCCTCGGCATACACATCACAGACAAACTGAATTGGTCCACTCACACAGACAGCATTGTGAAGAAGGCGCAGCAGCGCCTCTTCAACCTCAGGAGGCTGAAGAAATTTGGCTTGTCACCAAAAGCACTCACAAACTTCTACAGATGCACAATCGAGAGCATCCTGGCGGGCTGTATCACCGCCTGGTACGGCAACTGCTCCGCCCTCAACCGTAAGGCTCTCCAGAGGGTGGTGAGGTCTGCACAACGCATCACCGGGGGCAAACTACCTGCCCTCCAGGACACCTACACCACCCGATGTCACAGGAAGGCCATAAAGATCATCAAGGACATCAACCACCCGAGCCACTGCCTGTTCACCCTGCTATCATCCAGAAGGCGAGGTCAGTACAGGTGCATCAAAGCTGGGACCGAGAGACTGAAAAACAGCTTCTATCTCAAGGCCATCAGACTGTTAAACAGCCACCACTAACATTGAGTGGCTGCTGCCAACACACTGACACTGACTCAACTCCAGCCACTTTAATAATGGGAATTGATGGGAAATGATGTAAATATATCACTAGCCACTTTAAACAATGCTACCTTATATAATGTTACTTACCCTACATTATTCATCTCATATGCATACGTATATACTGTACTCTATATCATCGACTGTATCCTTATGTAATACATGTATCACTAGCCACTTTAAACTATGCCACTTTGTTTACATACTCATCTCATTTGTACATACTGTACTCGATACCATCTACTGTATCTTGCCTATGCTGCTCTGTACCATCACTCATTCATATATCCTTATGTACATATTCTTTATCCCCTTACACTGTGTACAAGACAGTAGTTTTGGAATTGTTAGTCAGATTACTTGTTGGTTATTACTGCATTGTCGGAACTAGAAGCACAAGCATTTCGCTACACTCGCATTAACATCTGCTAACCATGTGTATGTGACAAATAAAATTTGATTTTGATTTGATTTGATGAGGTATTCACCTGGAATGCATTTCAATTAACAGGTGTGCCATGTTAAAAGTTAATTTGTGGAATTTCTTTCCTTCTTAATGCATTTGAGCCAATCAGTTGTGTTGTGACAAGGTAGGGGGGTATACAGAATGTAGCCATATTTGGTAAAATACCAAGTCCATATTATTACTTTAAGAGATGGTCAGTCAATGCAGAAAATTTCAAGAATTTCGAACGTTTCTTCAAATGCAGTGTCAAAACCATCAAGCGCTATGATGAAATTGACTCTCATGAGGACCACCACAGGAATCGAAGACCCAGAGTTACCTCTGCTGCAGAGGATAGGTTCATTATTTTATTTATTTTTATTTAACCTTTATTTAACTAGGCAAGTCAGTTAAGAACAAATTCTTATTTTACAAAGACGGCCTACCCCGGCCAAACCTTCCCCATACCAGGACGACACTGGGCCAATTGTGCGCCGCCCTATGGGACTCCTTTTCACGACCCGTTGTGATACAGCCCAGGAACGAACTAGGGTCTGTAGTGATGCCTCAGACCGCTGCACCATTTGGGAGCCTCATTAGAGTTACCAGCCTCAGATTGCAGCCCAAATAAATGCTTCACACAGTTCAACTAACAGACACATCTCAACATCAACTGTTCAGAGGAGACTGTGTGAATCAGGCCTTCATTGTCGAATTGCTGCAAAGAAACCACTACTAAAGGACATCAATAATAAGAAGAGACTTGCTTAGGCTAGGAAACATGAGCAATTGACATTAGACCGGTGGAAATCTGTCCTTTGGTCTGATTACTCCAAATTTTAAATTTTTGGTTCCAACCGCTGTGTCTTTGTGAGACACAGAGTTGGTGAACGGATGATCTCTGCATGTGTGGTTCCCACCATAAAGCATGGAGGAGGAGGTGTGATGGTGCTTTGCTGGTGACACTGTCAGTGATTTTTTCAGAATTCAAGGCACACTTAACCAGCATGACTACCACAGCACTCTGCGATACACCATCCCATCTGGTTTACACTTAGTGGGACTATCATTTGTTTTTCAACAGGACAATGACCAACACACCTCCAGGCTGTGTAAGGGCTATTTGACCAAGAAAGAGAGGGATGGAGTGTTGCATCAGATCACCCGGCCCAAAACCCAATTGAGATGGTTTGGGATGAGTTGGACCGCAGAGTGAAAGAAAATCAGCTCAGTGCTCAGCATATATGGGAACGCCTTCAAGACTGTTGGAAAAACATTCCAGGTGAAGCTGGTTGAAAGAATGCCAAGAGTGGGCAAAGCTATCGTCAAGGCAAAGGATAGCTACCTTGAAGAACCTAAAATATAAACTATATTTTGATTAATTTAATACTTTTTTGGTTACTACATGATTCCATGTGTGTTATTTCATAGTTGTAATGTCTTCATTATTATTCTACAATGTAGAAAATATTTTAAAAAATAAGAAAAACCCTAGAATGAGTAGGGGTGTCCAAACTGTTGTATGTCATGTATTTTGATGAAATAATGCTTTGGTACCATAAATGATCATCTCAACAAATAACAGTTTTTTGTTGAGATGGTATTAGGAGTGGTTCCTCTCATTAAGAAATTGAGAGAGAGAGAAGAAGAATGGGGAGGAAAATAGGGAATAGAGGGAAGAGAGAACATGACTTGCTGGTTCTGACTGATTAGTCATGTGGTCCATGTTAAAGCATAGCTGAATAATTCAATGCAACACACAACAGGTGCTCAATTTGCCCACTCAGCCAGCCTTGGTACACTATGACACATTGCCGCCAACTTATTGTATCTAAGGTAGGGGATGAAGTCATCTAATGGTGGAATCTTAATGAGATTTTTTATATGGCTATCCTTAACTTTTGTGCAAATCATGCACTCATGTTGATGGGAATATTTCTGTGTTTATTAAAACCCTCATTTTCTGTTGCTTTGGGTCCCCAAAAACTCAAACACAAATACAATGCAAAGCAATACACAAAGAGTGAGACGGTGGGCAGATTGTGTCTAAACTGATTGTTTGTGTCAGACTCCGGGCCATATGAGTGCATTGCCTTGCGCTACCTGATCGTTTTCAATCTCCCTCATGTTTCTGATCTGAGTATGTAAAGATGCTTTCCCTGACAACATGCAAGACGGGCTGCTCCACCGGTTCTGTGGCAAGCTTCCAACTCTGACAGTGGGACAGCTGCACCAAACAGCTTACAGAAGAATGTCAGAGAATGAGAGTGGCCTGACATGCAAAATGTATACATTTAATGATTCAAGTATTGTTCCATTAAATCATAATGGTAGAATGGTAATTGTTTCATTCTATAGAATGTGAAATGTATAGGCTTACTGTATGGAAGTGAAGCTGTTTTGGCCTACAGGAAAAGGTGGGCCGAACAGACCCCTATTAACAGCGATGGGGCTGTAGTGGAGCGGGATCGAGAGTTAAGTTCCTTAATGTCCTCATCACCAGCGAACTATCATGGTCCAAACACACCAAGACAGTTGTGAAGAAGACACGACAACACCTTTTCCCCCTCAGGAGACTGGCATTCGAGAGCATCCTGACCGGTTGCGTCACCACCTGGTATGGCAACTGCTTGGCATCTGACCGTAAGGCACAACAGAAGCTAGTCTCTACTACACAGTACATCACTGCGGCCAAGCTTTCTGCCATCCAGGACCTATATACTTGGCGGTGTCAACAGAAGGCCCCAAAAAATTGTCAAAGTCTCCAGTGCCCAAGTCATAGACTGTTCTAGGACCAAACAGCTTCCCCCACACCATAAGACTGCATTATCAAATGGTGATATTATCGATGCATAGTCACTCTACATCTACCTACTGTAATGAATACTCAGGGAGAAAAAGGTGTAGATTCACGCGCAGAGCGCGCCATCTGTTTATTTCGCCTTCGCAGAAGGCAGGATTCGTGGTCACAGCCAGGCAATGGTCATACACTGGCGGGTAGCCTAGTTGTTAGAGTAGTAACCAAAAGTTTGCAAGATGAAATCCCCGTGCTGACAAGGTAAAAGTCTGTCATTCTGAACAAGGGAGTTAACCCACTGTTCCTAGGCCGTCATTGAAAATAAGAGTTTGTTCTTAACTGACTTGCCTAGTTAAATAAAGATAAAAATAAATAAATACACAGGTAGGAAAACAGACAGGTGAATCAAAACTAGGACTGAAGGCTTTAACTGGTTCTCACAAACGAGCTAGGAAAAGGCTTAGTAGAGTCAAAACGAACAATACCTCACAAAGGCACAAACAGAATTAACTGAACTAAAAAAAGGAGCTGATGAGACCAGGTGAGTAACTAACACAGGTGAAATCAACGAACAAAAATGAAAGACAGGGCTACGTTCAAGAACACAACAAAACAGAACACAAGGTTGACTAAGAAAATAAATACAGAACCTTACACCTACATGTACAAATGACCTTGACTAACCTGTACCTCTCCACATTGACTCGGTACCGGTACCGGTACCCCCTGTATATAGCCTCCTTATTTTATTGTGTTATTTTTTTTTTAACTTTAGTTTATTTATTAAATATAACTCTTTCTTGAATTGCATTGTTGGTTAAGGGCTTGTAACCGCATTTCACAGTAAGGTACCTGTTGTATTTGGAGCATGTGACAAATTTGATATGATTTTGATGTCAGAGACATGCTTAATGTAGCTACACTCATAGAAAAAAGGTGTTATCAGGAATGTAAGAGGCTGTCTCCATAGGAGAACCTTTCAAATGATACTTGTTGGTTTCACGTAGAACCCTTTTGGGTCCAGGTAGAAACATTTTCTTCCAGGTATGTAAAACCATTTTCACATAGGGTGGCAATTCAGCAGCCTGATGGTCTGATGGTAGAAACTGTTGGCCAGTTTTCCAGTTTTTGCCATTATTCTCCTGTACTGCCCACGTCTGAGTGATTAAAGCAGGAAGAACAGGGCATGGTTTTGGTGGCTGGGGTCCCTGATGATTTTCTTGGCCTTCCTGCGATGCCTGGTGTTGTAGGTGTCCTGTAGGGCAGGTAGTGTTCACCCAATGGTGCGTTCAGCTGCATGTATCACCCTCTGAAGAGCCTTCAGGTCCGCGGCGGTGGAGTTGCTGTACCAGGCTGTGATGCAGCCCAACAGTATGCTCGTGATGGTGCTCCTGTAGAACACTGTGAGGGCCCTCGGGGACGGGCCAAATTTCTTCAGCATCCTGAGGTTGAAGAGTTGTTGTTGTGCCTTCTTCACCACGGTGTTGGTTTGATTAGGCCATTTAAACTTCTCTGAGATTTGTACTCAGAGGAATTTGAAGTTATTGATCGTCTCCACGGTGGCCCCGTTGATGAGGATGGGGGCGTGTCCAGCCTGGTTCCTCCTAAAGTCCACATTCAGCCCTTTGTTTTGCTAACATTGAGGGAGAGGTTGTTTACCTGGCACCACGCCTGTCGTGGGTATACAGGAAATACAGGAAGGGACTGAGTACAAAGCCCCCGTGTTGGGAATCAGTGTTGCGGAAGTAATGTTGCCTAACTTCACCACCTAGAGGCGGGCCGTCAGGAAGTACAGGAGTCAGTTGCATAGGGAGGAGTTCAGACCCAGGGCTGTGAGCTTTGTAATGAGCTTATAGGGCACTATGGTAATGAAGATGAGCTGTCGATGAACAGCATCCTCACATGTGCATTCCTTTTGTCCAGGTGGGTAAGGGCAGTGTGCAGAGCAATGGTGATTGCTTTGTCTGTGGATCTGTCAGGGCGGTAGGCAAATTGGAGAGGGTCAAGTGTGTCAGGTAGGGAGGAGGTGATATTGTCTTTGACTAGCTTCGGGAAGCACATCACGATGGAAGTGAGTGCTACTGGTCGGTAGTCATTCAATTCAGTTACTTTCCCTTTCTTGGGCACGGGGATGATGGTAAATATCTTGAAGCAGGTGAGTATAGCGTCCTGAGCTAGGAACAGATGTGAAAATGTCAGAGAACACAACAGCCAGCTGGTCTGAACATGGTCTGAGGGCACGGCTTGGTATCCTGTCCTGAATCGTAAGTAAAAGGTGTTTAGGTCCTCCGGTAGGGTGGCATTGGTGATCGTGATGTGTCTGTCTTTCTTTCCTGCCAAATACATCTTGTGTCCAACCCACTGATTTGCTCCTCCACTTTGTCCCTATACTTGTGTTTTGCCATCTTGATCGATCTGCGTAAGTCGTATTTGTACTGTTTGATCAAACTATTGTCCCCGGTCACCTTACCCTGTTTATAAGCAGCATCTCTCTCTTTCAGTTTCCCTACAAGGCTGGTATCAATCCACATTTTTTTTCTTCTGGAACTCTTTGAAAGGCACTATCAGTATCACGTCATCTATGCATTTTTTTATGAATAGGGTGACTGAGTCGGCGTATTCATTGATGTTATCTCCAGAGGCGACCCGGAACATATTCCAGTCCGTGTAATCAAAACAGTCTCGGAAAGTGAAATCTGATTGGTTGGACTAATGCTGTACAGACCTGACCATCGTAACTTCCCTCTTGAGTTTTGTTTGTAAGTTGAGAGAAGCAAGATGGAGTCGTGGTCAGATTTGCTGAAAGGAGGACGGGGGAGGGCCTTATGTACACAGCCATGACGATAATCCCATGTGTTGTTGGTCATAAAGCAGAACCCACCACCTTTTCCTCTTGCCAGAGAGTCTGCATCCTATCCGCTCGAAAAACTGGTTATATATAATCCGTTTGGATGTCGGAAGACAGCCAAGTCTCAGAAAAACATAGTATGTTGCAGGATCTGATGTCCCTCTGGAAGGAGATCCTCACTCTGAGTTTGTCAAGTTTGTTCTTTAATAATTGAACATTGGAGAGTGCTATGCTCAGGTAATGGAGGACGGGTCACCCGGCGTCTTAATCTCAGTAAGACCCTGCTATGTCTGCCAAGTAGCCTGGCACCTCGCAGAAGAAGCTAGTCAAAAAAAATTCAGTCTCAGGGAATTTGGGGAGGTCGGAAGGACAGTGAGTACCCAGTGATTCCTACCTGGGTGTATGTAGTAATGCATGAAATAAACTGATCAAGAAAACACCAGAAAACACAAAAGAAAAGTAGAAACCTGTAATGTTTTATCAGAGCTCGAAGCGAGGTGTCCTCTGTCTACGCCATCTTAACCAGATAAGACTGCTAAATAGTTAGTCCAGGTAGCTATTTGTTTAACTATTTAACTCTCAGCATTGACCCTTTTTTCACTAACTTTTTGGACTCATCACATGCGCTGCTGCTACTGTTTATTTTCTCTCACTATATTCCTAGTTATATGTACATATCTACCTTAATTACCATGTATCCCTGCACATCAACTTGGTACTGGAACCCCTTGTACAGTGGGGAGAACATGTATTTGATGCACTGCCGATTTTGCAGGTTTTCCTACAAAGCATGTAGAGGTCTGTAATTTTTTATCATAGGTACACTTCAACTGTGAGAGACGGAATCTAAAACAAAAATCCAGAAAATCACATTGTATGATTTTTAAGTAATTAATTTGCATTTTATTGCATGACATAAGTATTTGATCACCTACCAACCAGTAAGAATTCCGGCTCTCACAGACCTGTTAGTTTTTCTTTAAGAAGCCCTCCTGTTCTCCACTCATTACCTGTATTAACTGCACTTGTTTGAACTCGTTACCTGTATAAAAGACACCTGTCCACACACTCAATCAAACAGACTCCAACCTCTCCACAATGGCCAAGACCAGGGAGCTGTGTAATGACATCAGGGTTACATTTTAGACCTGCACAAGGCTGGGATGGGCTACAGAACAACAAGCAGCTTGGTGAGAAGGCAACAACTGTTGGCGCAATTATTAGAAAATGGAAGAAGTTCAAGATGACGGTCAATCACCCTCGGTCTGGGGCACGATGCAAGATCTCACCTCATGGGGCATCAATGATCATGAGGAAGGTGAGGGATCAGCCCAGAACTACACGGCAGGACCTGGTCAATGACCTGAAGAGAGCTGGTACCACAGTCTCAAAGAAAACCATTAGTAACACACTACTCTGTCATGGATTAAAATCCTGCAGCGCACGCAAGGTCCCCCTGCTCAAGCCAGCGCATGTTCAGGCCCGTCTGAAGTTTGCCAATGACCATCTGGATGATCCAGAGGAGGAATGGGAGAAGGTCATGTGGTCTGATGAGACAAAAATATAGCTTTTTGGTCTAAACTCCACTCGCCGTGTTTGGAGGAAGAAGAAGGATGAGTACAACCCCAAGAACACCATCCCAACTGTGAAGCATGGAGGTGGAAACATCATTCTTTGGGGATGCTTTTCTGCAAAGGGGACAGGACGACTGCACCGTATTGAGGGGAGGATGGATGGGGCCGTGTATCGCGAGATCTTGGCCAACAACCTCCTTTCCTCAGTAAGAGCATTGAAGATGGGTCGTGGCTGGGTCTTCCAGCATGACAACGACCCGAAACACACAGCCAGGGCAATTAAGGAGTGGCTCCATAAGAAGTATCTCAAGGTACTGGAGTGGCCTAGCCAGTCTTCAGACCTCAACCCAATAGAAAATCTTTGGAGGGAGCTGAAAGTCCGTATTGCCCAGTGACAGCCCCGAAACCTGAAGGATCTGGAGAAGGTCTGTATGGAGGAGTGGGCCAAAAGCCCTGCTGCAGTGTGTGCAAACCTGGTCAAGAACTACAGGAAGCGTATGATCTCTGTAATTGCAAACACAGGTTTCTGTACCAAATATTAAGTTCTGCTTTTCTGATGTATCAAATACTTATGTCATGCAATAAAATGCAAATTAATTACTTAAAAATCATACAATGTGATTTTCTGGATTTCTGGATTCCGTCTCTTGCAGTTGAAGTGTACCTATGATAAAAATTACAGACCTCTACATGCTTTGTAAGTAGGAAAACCTGCAAAATCGGCAGTGTATCAAATACTTGTTCTCCCCACTGTATATAGATAGGCAAGTTATCATGACTTATTGTGTACATATTATTGCTTTTATTATGACGCATTTTACTAACCTATTATTTCTCTATTTTTCTTTCTCTCTGCATTGTTGGGAAGGGCTCGTAAGTAAGCATTTCACTGTTAGTCCACACCTGTTGTCTACAAAGCATCTCTCTCTCTCTCTCTCTCTCTCTCTCTCCCTCTCTCTCGAAATAACCCACGGGGGCCACACTGGTTGAATCAACGTTGTTTCCACATACTTTCAATGAAATTACATTGAACTAATTATGGAATAGACGTTGATTTGGTGTCTGTGCCAAGTCGGACCTGATGCACAGTGGATTTGAAAAGGAAACCATTGTTTGACTCTGTCCAGGTGCTCTTTTGTTTGCTTGACCTTGCTGGTTGGAGCGGCATGACGACTGCCAAGGTACACAATGAGGGGAGACGCAGTGACCTTGGTGCATTCTTTAGCCTACCAAGCATGACCTCACCCCCCCAGACCCCCACCACAACCCTGTTCTGATTCGTCTACAATTCACAGCAGTGTGCCAGCATTTTCTTGTTTGTTTGGATCATCTGATTTTGGAGAGGCATGGGGGTGGGGGAAACACAACTTATTGTAAGTGTTGGCTATTCTGTTGATTGCTGGGGCACATAACTCATTGTACATTCACTCTGTGTTTGTTGCTAGTATTTGCTTAGATCTGCAACACTTCAAATGTTAAGTAAAAGTATACTGCTGTTTCTACTGAAATGGCCTTTTCCTCCATTCTAAATTTCTCTCTCTCTCTCCTGTTCAATGTTCAGTCAAGCAGAGAAGGCACACATACTGCTCCTCCACCTCCCCCTTGACCGCATGAGGAAAGCAGCAGAGTCTGGACACGTTCCAAAACACACCAAACAGAGTGGTCCCAATATTTCTTTATATGGCAGTAATGGCCGTTTCCTATGAGTCAGACCGTGGGGCCTTGGATGGGGGTTTAAAGTGATCCCCGTTTGAAATCCCAGCACTAATATGATCCATCTAAAAGACAACATGACTAAAATCATTCTGTTTTCATAATCCTACACCACCCCTCCAGTAATATACCAGCCAGCGAGGGAATTGTGAGTATGGGCCTCTGGCATGGGCAGTGGAAGTCCTTAGATCATAGAGAGTGAGTGTGAGTGGGCTGTGCGGAGGGAGGAGGAGGGGGACACTAATGAAACACATTTGCCCTGTTATATGGAAACCTGAGCTTGCATTATTCCAGTCTGGCACATGCTAGACTTCCCAATGTATAAATCTCAGTCCAGGACAGGCAGCATATGGTCCTTTCTCTCTCGGCCAGGTGCAGGTTGTTCTCCTCTCTTTTTCTCAGAGCCCACTCTGCATTGGTGAGAATGGATTCCTTCAGTCATGGAGGAGAACAAAGGGCATTGCTGCAACGCTGGTGAAACCAATACAGTGCTACATCTGCTCGGTACTCCATTCTAAAGCCCAATAGATTTATAGCAATCAAGGGGCTAGTGGGCTTAATGTGGTGGAGACTGATAATGACCTGTGAATTACAATATCATACTAGGTGTATACAATGTGTGTAATGGTGAAAGCAGTCATGCCTCAAAAGGCACACCCAAAGGGGAGGGGAGGAGAGAAAAAAATGAAGATGTTTTATGATTACATACACCAGATATAGGTGCAGTGAAATGTGTTGTTTTACAAGGTCAACCATAGTAGTACAGCTCCCTTGGAGCAAACTAGGGTTAAGTGCTTTTCCCATCTGAACAACCGACAGATTTTCACCTTTCTGGCTGGTATTCAAATCAGAAACCTTTTGGTTGCTGGCCCTATGCTCTTACCGCTAGGCTGCCTGCTTCTACCTGAGAGGAGAAGAGAGGAGAGGAGAGGAAGAAGAAAGGAGAAAGGAGAGATCAGGCGTGAACCCAGATGCTCTCTAAAACAACTAATCTGACTGAACATTTTGGCATTCCAGACTGCAATGCTGCACAGAGGCTGTCATTGTGTTCTGGAATGTGGACTGATTAGAGGAAGATCTGGTTGCCATGGAAAGGGAATGCTTGCCATGCGCTCTCTGTCTGGGCAGTTGTTGTGTGGCCTTTTTGTTGTTGTTGTTGTTGTAGTAGTTTCACTAAAGCATGTAGAACTAATCATAGAAGGGGTTCCTTAATTTGGCCAGGCCATCATTGTAATTAATAATTTGTTCTTAATTGACTCGCCTGGATAAATAAAGGTATACAAATAAATATATATTATGTCGGAATCCAAGTAGCAGTAAAGATAGCCCGGTGTTAATTCTCATTTCCATTTTGAGAAATGGAGCGTATTTCATTTCTATTCTTCAGTTCATAATACAGCAAACCAGTCTCCAAGGCAGGTCCAATTTCTGGAGTAGTGTTGAATGAGGCCTCTGGCTGTGCTCCAGGAGGGCCAGAGTGAGGGTCTCTCAGTAGGCAGGGTGAAGGCCACAGCCCAGGGATGGCCTGTCTGTTTGTATTTATATTTATTAAGGGTCCGCATTAGTTCCTGCCAAGGCAGCAGCTACTCTTCCTGGGGTCCAGGAAAAAATTAAGGCACTAATATACATTATAATACAATTTTTAAACATTAAAATACATTTTACAACCAATTTCACAATACATTAAATGTGTGCCCTCCGGCCACTACTCAAATTACTGTTACTGGATAGAGTTTCACATAGGACCTAGTGTAGTGAGCGGAGGCCCTAAGCAAGAGGGTGAGTCAAGATGTGAACAATAATTCAAAACAGTCCTCAAAAAAAGGCCTTCAAATTATTTGACTTTTAGAACGTATCATACTGTATATCCACCACGGATTCTATTTGTAAAATGTGCAGGAGCATGACTGGTGGCGACTATACATCAGACCCCTACTCTTCATGCAGTGTGCACTACAGTATATGTATAATGTAAACATTCTCGACTACACTCCCCCGGCATATCTGTTTTAATGATGTTCAAATACAGATTGCTGATGCGAATAGTGACTAAGGGTGACATTTTGACAGCAATTGTGCTAAAATGCCCACTTCTTCATAGTACAGGGAGTACTCCCTTCATCATGATAGAATGGCTACAGGCTCTACCTTTGGACAAGATTTAGTTGCTCTTGAAACTTGCTTTATACAGTATGTAAACTCAGCAAAAAAAGCCATACTGCTCGTGCTGTGCGTGATTTCCTGCAAGACAGGAATGTCAGTGTTCTGCCATGGCCAGCAAAGATACAGTATGTGTCTGGTTAGACTGTAGACTGTAAACTGTAAACTCTCCTTCCAGACTCATATTAAGCATCTCCAATCCAAATGTAAATCTAGAATCGGCTTCCTATTTCGCAACAAAGCCTCCTTCACTCATGCTGCCAAACATACCCTCGTAAAACTGAACATCCTACTGATCCTCGATTTTGGCGACGTCATTTACAAAATAGCTTCCAACACTCTACTCAACAAACTGGATGCAGTCTATCACAGTGCCATCCGTTTTGTCACCAAAGCCCCATATACTACCCACCACTGCGACCTGTATGCTCTCGTTGGCTGGCACTCGCTTCATACTCGTCGCCAAACCCACTGGCTCCAGGTCATCTACAAGTCTTTGCTAGGTAAAGCCCCACCTTATCTCAGCTTATCTCTTATCTCAGCTCACTGGTCACCATAGCAGCACCCACCCGTAGCATGCGCTCCATATTTCACGGGTCACCCTCAAAGCCAATTCCTCCTTTGGCTGCATTTCCTTCCAGTTCTTTATTGCCTTACTTCCCTTATCTTACCTAATTTGCACACACTGTATATATACTTTTTCTACTGTATTATTGACTCTGTTTGTTTTACTCCATGTGCGGTGTTGTTGTATGTGTTGAACTGATTTTCTTGATCTTGGCCAGGTCGCAGTTGTAAATGAGAACTTGTTCTCAACTGGCCTACCTGGTTAAATAAAGGTGAAATAAAATAAATAAAAATCCACATAATAATTCACATTTCATGTTGCTGTAGGATTATGTTCCTGCTGCAGCAAACGGGCGCAAATTAAGATTGTACATCTGCATACAGTAATGTTATATATCAGGGGTATTCATATGGGGGTCTGCGGAGGTACTGCAGGAGGTCCGCTTTTTAAAATTGTATATATCTTAATGTATTTCTGAATATCATTATCAACAACAGAATTAACTAATTTTAAATGACATACCTACAGAAGAAAAGAGGAGAATATCTTTGTTCTAATGATGTCAACTTTATTTCTCAACTCCTAATACTTTTAATGGAGTGTCTGACATAGGCTTTGAAAAATCACTTGTGAATGGGCTACCAGCAAGTGCCGCTGGCTTCTGGTAAGCTTTTTTGACTTGGACATTACTTTTTGCTAACACATGGCAAACCTTTGTTTAATCAACTAAACAGCTGCTCTTAACCAAAATGTGTTTGATGGTACCTTTCTAGCTAAAAGGCTATGTTAGAGTTTACACTTCCCCTTCCTATTATAATGTGAGGAGGTCAAAACAATGAAAACTATCTACCAAATCTATTCATGTTGAAATGTTGATTACTTCTCCTTGCTATTATTATTCACCTGATGATGAGACAAGACGTGAAAAACGTTTTTTTTGCTAACGTATGATGGGGTCTCTGGGTCACCGGTTTTCCTGGGAGGGGGTCCCTGGGCAAGAAAAAGTTGAAGACCCCTGCTGTATATCATCAGCCTTGTAAAAAGTTAACTTGGGGCCAGAGATGCTATTGTATGACTTGAGAAATGTCTTGGCATAGTGTCTTGGCATAAAATAGTGTTAATCCACTGTGGCAAAGCTGTGGAGAAATATTTCATGCTGGAGTATTTTTACATTAAAGTTTATGGTGCTCCGACAACCATCCTCACCGGAAAGACGTACATGCACACATACTGTAGTCTACACCCACACACACACACACACACACACACACTCCTGCCATTACACCTTTACATAACTCCAGATACAAAATGATCCAACTCAGTGAGCAGTCAGTAAAGCGTGAACGCCGAATGAGCTATGCCTCTGTGGGTTGGGAAATCTCTGTATTTCTCTGAGGAGTGGCATACTCCATTCTAGTAGGCCTCTGTCACTATGCAGTACCCTGCTGTGCTGACTCTGAGCTATGATGTGTCATGCTGTGCTGGGGTCTTCTGTGTTATGCTGTCTGGCTCACACTGTATTGCCAATGGCACACTTGCTCCGTCTGACTCCGGCTTATTCATGGTGTGTGTGTGTGTGTGTGTGTGTGTGTGTGTGTGTGTGTAGGTTGGTTGGTTGGAAAGTGGAGAGTAGAGTTGAGAAGCTGAGCCCACTGGGATACTTCTGAGTGATGACTTGGTCAGGGCTTGACACCATGGCAGTATGAAATACTGTTTTACCTCATCCTGCAGGGACACTATGTTTTTATGCCGACAGCTTTCTAATCTTCCCCCCAAACATCACTTTCACTGAGACTCTCTGGGAAGCCATCTAGTCAGGAATTATGTCCGGCAGTCATACAAAGATACAGGAAGACTACACTGTGTGCAGAGATTGAAGTTCTGACTTCAATGCTTTCACGGAATCTTTGAGTATGGAATTATAGATAATTATACATAACTTTTCACAGAAAGTATTTTCTAAACAAAGCACCCCGCCATGATGTCTTTGTCCTCAGTCTTGCATATCGCCACAGCTGAGAACCATTCCACTTAAGTGTTCTCATAAACTGACTTTAACACTGTTCAGCATGATTG
Organism: Oncorhynchus mykiss; assembly: GCF_013265735.2. Classification (NCBI taxonomy): domain Eukaryota; kingdom Metazoa; phylum Chordata; class Actinopteri; order Salmoniformes; family Salmonidae; genus Oncorhynchus; species Oncorhynchus mykiss. Next base: position 71,397,151 of record NC_048581.1, read on the forward strand.
TTCGATAACACACAACTTTCTTTCATTCTCTCCTCCTCCCTCTCTCTTTTTCTCCTCCCCTCTCTTTCCTCAGCTGTCATTAGCCACTCTCAGAGTGCCTCTTTACACTTTTACCATCTCCCTCTCCTTCTTTCCCTCTCCCTCTCTCACTCCATCACACTCAAAGTGCCTCCTGGTTGGATGGGTACACTTTCTCTGTCACCATCATTTTCCTTTGCCACTTCGCCAGTGGAAGAACAAGAGCATGAGTACAGTGAGTGGAGCGTCTTAGCGTCGATGATATCACCTTTAGCTTGGCCGCTGGATGAGTAATGGAAGGACCTTTTATGTGGAGGGCTGAGAGCATTTAGATGGTATCCATGTTGACCAGGGGGATTGTTAACACACACTGGGATGTCATTGATCACCACTGCAGGGTGAGGTGACCTGCACCAGAGCCGCTCGTAAGGAGAACCCACTGATAACAAGGAGCATCCTCATTTCCACGTGCCAAAAACAGAGACAAGGTAATGCAGACAAGTGCAAAACATATGTATGTTTTTTGTTACTGGTGAATGTGGAGTGTTGTTATGAATATATAAGTGTTGATGGACTAGATTCACCTAGCCACATAATAATACACACAGGCACAAACGACCTGAGAGCACAGCAGGAAAGGGTGGCAACAGCACTCAAGAGAGTGATTGAAAAAGCTTCTTCTACTTTCCCCAATGCACAAGTGGTTATATCCACCCTGCTACCACGACCAGGTCCACCTATAGAAGGCAGCAGTGCCCACCTTCTCCCGGACCCTAAAGGACATCGCTCTCAAACGCAGCCCCAACACACAGCAACAGATCAATAGACACCCCGCCCAGAGAGGACCGACGCAGAGAGGACCGACGCAGAGAGGACCTACACTCAGCAAAAAAAGAAACGTCCATTTTTCAGGACCCTGTCTTTCAAAGATAATTCTTAAAAATCCAAATAACTTCACAGATCTTCATTGTGAGGGGTTTAAACACTGTTTCCCATGCTTGTTCAATGAACCATAAATAATTAATGAAAATGCACCTGCAGAACGGTTTACAGACGGTAGGCAATTAAGGTCACAGTTATGAAAACCTAGGACACTAAAGAGGCCTTTCTACTGACTCTGAAAAACACCAAAAGAAGAATGCCCAGGGTCCCTGCTCATCTGCGTGAACGTGCCTTAGGCATGTTGCAAGGAGGCATGAGAACTGCAGATGTGGCCAGGTCAATAAATTGCCATGTCCGTACTGTGAGACGCCTAAGACAGCGCTACAGGGAGACAGGACGGACAGCTGATCGTCCTCGCAGTGGCAGACCACGTGTAGCAACACCTGCACAGGATCGGTACTTCAGAACATCACACCTGCGGGACAGGTACAGGATTACACCAGGAACGCGAGTTACACCAGGAACACACAATCCCTCCATCAGTGCTCAGACTGTCCGCAATAGGCTGAGAGAGGCTGGACTGAGGGCTTGTAGGACTGTTGTAAGGCAGGTCCTCACCAGACATCACAGGCAACAACATCGCCTATGGGCACAAACCCCGTCGCTGGACCAGACAGGACTGGCAAAAAGTGCACTTCACTGACAAGTCGTGGATTTGTCTCACATGGGGTGATGGTCGGATTCGCGTTTATTGTCAAAGGAATGAGCTTTACACTGGGGCCTGTACTCTGGAGCGGGATAGATTTGGAGGTGGAGTGTCCGTCATGGTCTGGGGCTGTGTGTCACAGCATCATCGGACTGAGCTTGTGGTCATTGCAGGCAATCTAAACGCTGTGCATTACAGGGAAGATATCCTCCTCCCTCATGTGGTACCCTTCCTGCAGGCTCATCCTGACATGACCCTCCAGCATGACAATACCACCAGCCATACTGCTCGTTCTGTGTGTGATTTCCTGCAAAACAGGAATGTCAGTGTTCTGTCATGCCCAGTGAAGTGCCCGGATCTCAATCCAATTGAGCACGTCTGGGACCTGTTGGATCGGAGGGTGAGGGCTAGTCATTACCCCCAGAAATGTCCGGGAACTTGCAGGTGCCTTGGTGAAAGAGTGGGGTAACATCTCACAGCAAGAACTGGCAAATATGGTGCAGTCCATGAGGAGGACACTCACACTTACTGGCCTGAGGCCAAACCACATGACCACTGCAGTACTTAATGCAGTTGGTGGCCACACCAAAAACTGACTGTTACTTTTGATTTTGACCCCCCCCTTTAATTTTTCCCATGTCTGTGGAACTTGTTCAGTTTATGTCTCAGTTGTTGAATCTTGAATATTGTTATGTTCATACAAATATTTACACATGTTAAGTTTGATGAAAATAAACACAGTTGACAGTGAGAGGGCCTTTCTTTTTTTGCCGAGTTTACATCTAGACCACAACACCACCAGCCACGTCCATACCCCCACCCCAACTAATCAACACCACCAGCCACGTCCATACCCCCACCCCAACTATTCAACACCACCAGCCACGTCCATACCCCTACCCCAACTAATCAACACCACCAGCCACGTCCATACCCCCACCCCAACTAATCAACACCACCAGCCACGTCCATACCCCCACCCCAACTAATCAACACCACCAGCCACGTCCATACCCCCACCCCAACTAATCAACACCACCAGCCACGTCCATACCCCCACCCCAACTAATCAACACCACCAGCCACGTCCATACCCCCACCCCAACTAATCAACACCACCAGCCACGTCCATACCCCCACCCCAACTAATCAACACTAATCAACACCACCCCAAGTTAAACATGCCCACACCCTATTTAGGCCCCCTCAGATCAGACCTATACCCCTCCTGCCCACACCATGCACCCTAACCCAGCAAAGAGGGCCTCAACATGGAAGTCACACCTACGCCTAGGCCGTGAGCAGGCAAACAGCCCCAACACCCACTCTTACACTAGCCCAAGCCAATAGCATGTACCAGATGCTCAGCAGGCTCTGCTCACACTTACTGGCCTGAGGCCAAACCCCATGACCAACAACATTGGACACTTTATGGAACACGAAGCCTTCACTATATCATCCTGGAATATCCAAGGCCTGAGGTCATCTGCCTTTGGCCTAAAGAGCAGGAACCTGGACTTCATCAAAGAAGTCAGAAATACAGACATTGTCATCCTACAAGAAAGATGGTATAGAGGAGACGGACCCACTGGTTGCCCTCTAGGTTACAGAAAGCTGGTAGCCCCATTCACCAAACTACCAGGTGTGAAACAGTGAAGGGACTCAGGGGGTATGCTTATTTGGTATAGAGCAGACCTAACTCACTCCATGAAACTAATCAAAACATGAACATTTTACATTTGGCTAGAAATTCAAAAGGAAATTATCTTAACAGAGAAAACATCATCCTGTGTGCTACCTATATCCCCCCACAATCCCCATACTTTCATGAAGACAGCTTCTCCATCCTGGACCGGGAAATCAATAATTTCCAGGCCCAGGCCCAGGGACATGGACTAGTCTGTGGCGACCTAAATGCCAGAACCTGCCTGGAGGTGACAACATTCCCTCCCCCATATGCCCCCCTCGGCACAACTATGACAACATAACTAACAAAAACAGGTCACAACTCCTGTAGCTCTGTCGCAAGCTGGAAAATGTACATAGTCAATAGTAGGCTTTGAGGGGATTCCTATGGTAGGTAGACCTATAGTTCATCACTTGGCAGTAGTACTGTAGACTACTTTATCACTGACCTCAACCCAGAGTCTCTCAGAGCATTCAGTCATCCCCCTGACACCCCTATCAGATCACAGCAAAATCACAGTCTACTTGAACAGAGCAATACTCAATCATGAGCCATCAAAGCCAAAGGAACTGAGTAATATTAAGACATTTTATAGATGGAAGGAATGTAGTGTGGAAACAGACAGCAACAAATTCAATCCCTTCTAGAGAACTTCCTGGACAAAACGTTACACTGTAATAGTGAACGTGTAAATTTGTCAGTAGAAAATATTAACAGTATATTTGACCTCAGCTTCCCTATCTAATCTAAAAATGTCAAATAGAAAACCGAAGAAAACGAACAACAACGACAAATGGTTTGATAAAGAATGCAAAATCCTAAGAAAGAAATTGAGAAACCTGTCCAACCAAAAACATAGAGACCCAGAAAATATGTCTATGCCTTCACTATGGTGAATCACTAAAACAATACAGAAATACACTACAGTAAAAGAAGGAACAGCACGTCAGAAATCAGCTCAATGTAGTTGAGGAATCCATAGACTCTAACCACTTCTGAGAAAATTGGAAAACACTAAACAAACAACAAATAATTATCTCTCCAAAATGGAGATGTATGGGTAAACCACTTCTCCAGTCTTTTTGGCTCTATAATAAAGAACAAACAGCAAAAACATGTACATGATCAAATACAAATCTTAGAATCAACTGTTAAAGACTACCAGAACCCACTGGATTCTCCAATTACCTTGAATGAACTGCAGGGCAAATTAAAAACCCTCCAACCCAAAAAGGCCTGTGGTGTTGATGGTATCCTCAAGGAAATGATAAATTATACAGACAACAAATTCCAATTGGCTATACTAAAACTCTTTAACATCATCCTTAGCTCTGGCATCTTCCCCAATATTTGGAACCAAGGACGGACCACCCCAATCCACAAAAGTGGAGACAAATGTGACCCCAATAACTACCGTGGGATATGCGTCAACAGAAACCTTAGGAAAATCTTCTGCCTTTTCATTAACAGCAGACTCGTACATTTCCTCAGTGAAAACAATGTAGTTAGCAAATGTCAAATTGGCTTTTTACCAAATTGTCTTACAATAGACCACGTATTCACCCTGCACACTCTAATTGACAAACAAACAAATCAAAACAAAGGCAAAGTCTTCTCATGCTTTGTTGATTTCAAAAAAGCCTTCAATTAAATTTGGCATGAGGGTCTTTTTATTTTTATTTTTTATTTCACCTTTATTTAACAAGGTAAGCTGGTTGAGAACACGTTCTCATTTACAACTGCGACCTGGCCAAGATAAAGCAAAGCAGTGCAACACAAACAACAAGAGTTGCACATGGAATAAACGAGCGTACAGTCAATAACACAATAGAAAAAAATAAAGTTTATTTACAGTGTGTGCAAATGACGTGAGTAGGTAAGGCAATAAATAGGCCATAGTAGCGAAGTAATTACAATTTAGCAGATTAACACTGGAGTGATAGATGAGCAGATGATGATGTGCAAGTCTGCTATACAAATTTATGTAAAGTGGTGTTGGGGGAAAACACACAGCATTATAAAATCCATGTACGCAAACAACAAGTGTGCGGTTAAAATAGGCAAAAAACACACACATTTCTTCCCACAGGGCCGTGGGGTGACACAGGGATACAGCTTAAGCCCCACCCTCTTCAACATATATATCAACGAATTGACGAGGGCACTAGAACAGTCTGCAGCACCCAGCCTCACCCTACTAGAATCTGAAGTCAAATGTCTACTGTTTGCTGATGATCTGGTGCTTCTGTTACCAACCAAGGAGGACCTACAGCAGCACCAAGATCTTCTGCACAGATTCTGCCAGACCTGGGCCCTTACAGTAAATCTCAGTAAGACCAAAATAATGGTGTTCCAAAAAAGGTCCAGTCGCCAGGACCACAAATACAAATTCCATCTAGACACCATTGCCCTAGAGCACACAAAAACGATACATACCTTGGCCTAAACAGCAGCGCCACAGGTAACTTTCTCAAAGCTATGAACAATCTGAGAGACAAGGCAAGAAAGGCATTCTATGTCATTAAAAGGAACAAAATTTGGCATACCAATTAGGATCTGGCTAAAAATACTTGAATCAGTTATAGAACCCATTGCCCTTTATGGTTGTGAGGTCTGGGGTCCACTCACCAATCAAGAATTCACAAAATGAGACAAACACCAAATTGAGCTCTACATGCAGAATTCTGCAAAAATATCCTCTGTGTACAATGTAAAACACCAAATAATGCATGCAGAGCAGAATTAGGTCAATACCCGCTAATGATCAAAATCCAGAAAATAGACGTTAAATTCTACCACCACCTAAAGGGAAGCAATTCCCAAACCTTCCATAACAAAGCCATCACCTACAGAAAATTTAACCTGGAGAAGAGTCCCCTAAGCAAGCTGGTCCTGGGGCTCTGTTCACAAACACAAACAGACCCCACAGAGCCCCAGGACAGCAACACAATTAGACCCAAACAAATCATTAGAAAACAAAAAGATAATTACTTGGCACATTGGAAAGAATTGACTAAACAACAGAGCAAACTAGATTGCTATTTGGCCCTAAACAGAGAGTACACAGTGGCAGAATACCGGACCACTGTGACTGACCCAAACTTAAGGAAAGCTTTGACTATGTACAGACTCAGTGAGCATTGCCTTGCTATTGAGAAAGGCCGCCGTGGGCAGACCTGGCTCTCAAGAGAAGACAGGCTATGTGCACACTGCCCACAAAATGAGGTGGAAACTGAGCTGCACTTCCAAACCTCCTGCCAAATGTATGACCATATAAGAGACACATATTTCCCTCAGATTACACAGATGCACAAACAATTCTGGGTGAAATACCACAGTGTGCCATCACTGCAACACGATTTGTGACCTGTTGCCAGAAGAAAAGGGCAACCAGTGAAGAACAAACACCATTGTAAATACAACCCATATTTATGTTTATTTATTTTCCCTTTTGTACTTTAACCACTTGCACATTGTTACAACACTGTACAGTACATATACACAATAAGACATGTGTAATGTCTTCATACTTTTGGAACTTCTGTGAGTGTAATGTTTACTGTTCATTTTTATTGTTTATTTCACTCTTGTATGGTACCTACTTCACTTGCTTTGGCAATGTTAACATATGGTTCCCATTCCAATAAAGCCCCTTGAATATTGACACGGTTTCCACTGCACTCTAATTATCCCTATCATTGAGAGAAACATAACTAGCATTAGTGTGTCCATTACACACACACACACACACACACACACACACACACACACACACACACACACACACACACACACACACACACACACACACACACACACACACACACACACACACACACACACACACACAGAGAGATGATAGATGCATCTTAAAATGTCCATCAAACAATCAGCAAAGTATCCATTTACTGGTGGGCTTGAGGGGAGAACAATTCACTGTAAAATAGCAAGCATTAATACATTTTCTCATATATAGGAATAATACAGAAGCTATGGCGTTATACAATCAAAATGCTGCCATCTGCTGACTATAATACAGATATACTGGGTCTCCATAACCGTAGATTAGAAAAATGGCTCCTGATAAACATTTCTGTTATATTTTCTGTCATAGAATGAATATGTGCCTGGTTGCCCTTTAAAAGCATTTTTTTAAGACAACATTGCACATAAGACAGTGAAGGAGGCCAACATGTGACAAGGGAATGATACCATTGCATTTACACTAACTATGAAGTTAGTTCAATAAGATCAGCTGCATTGTACCTCACTGGGTTTGATGTATAGCTGAGCCTGCCCATTCTCAGGGATGGCTAATGGCCCAGTGATGCAGACTTAACATGCCACCTCCTGGGTCTATGTGTGTGTGTCTGAAACCTATAAGGAAATGAGATTAACCATATGCCAACAGAGCATGAGAAAGTCTTGGGATCATGCAAATGAGATGGAACACCAGGGTCCAGGGGACACCAGATCCCCTTGGGATATTCAGATATTGTAGATTGAGTGGGAAACATGTTTTCACTTTTCAGAGTGCTGCTGGGTAAACAATCTCATCTCAGATCAATAGAAACTCGTTTTCCAGAGCAGAGAAGGAGCTGATGCAGCGTAACATTCATTTCAGATAGGGAACAAATCCCATTTGCAAGTAATATTCTCCCTCACTGGCACTTTTATTTACTGGAAAATATAAAGAAATGTGTCACTTGAAGCAATGTTTTGAGCATGAGAATTTCATTAGAAACTGATGCTTCCCAGCATCTGCCGTTGCAATCTGGTCTCAAAGACTAGACCTAACATAGTAAGTGTAAATCCAGGAGACTAAGTTAGTATGTTATGATATGTTACGTTTGGCATGGTTACAGTACATAAGACAGATGGTTACTTAAGGCAAAAACTAAAGTTGGGTGGTTGGTCGGAGGTGGATGGGTAGGCATATAACGTGAATGTCTATCAACCCAAAGGTTGTGAGTATGAATCTTATCATGGAAAACTTTACCATTTTAGCTAATTAGCAACTTTTCAACTACTTACAACTATGTAGCTACTTTGCAACAACCCTAACTCTAATATTAACCCTTTTAGCTAACCTTTCCCTTATCTCTAATATTAACCCTTTTAGCTAACCCTTCCCCTAACTCTAATATTAACCCTTTTAGCTAACCCTTCCCCTAACTCTAATATGAACCCTTTTAGCTAACCCTTCCCTTATCTCTAATATTAACCCTTTTAGCTAACCCTTCCCTTATCTCTAATATTAACCCTTTTAGCTAACCCTTCCCTTATCTCTAATATTAACCCTTTTAGCTAACCCTTCCCCTAACTCTAATATGAACCCTTTTAGCTAACCTTTCCCCTAACTCTAATATTAACCCTTTTAGCTAACCCTTCCCCTAACTCTAATGTTAAGGGCTAGGGATCCTGCTAGCAGGACAACTTCAGGAGAAACTGGAGGGCGCGCAATTCAAATAAATAATCACAAATAATATGCATTTTAAACATTTATGTACGAATAAGTGTCTTATATCGGCTGAAAGCTTAAATTCTTGTTAATCTAACTGCACTGTCCGATTTACAGTAGCTATTACAGCAAAAACATGCAATGCGATTGTTTGAGGACAGAGAGACATCCGGGACCATAACATTCTTTGCTTCACGGAAACATGGCTCACTCGATACATGCTATCTGAGTCGGTACAGCCACCTGGTTTCTTCAAGCATCGCGCCGACAAAAACAAGCATCTCTCTGGTAAGAAGAAGGGCGGGGGTGTATGCCTTATGATTAACGAGACGTGATGTGATCATAACAACATACAGGAACTCAAGTCCTTTTGTTCACTTGACTCACTTCCTCACAATCAAATGCCGAACCGCATTATCTGCCAAGAGAATTCTCTTCGATCATAATCACAGTCGTGTATATCCCCCCCAAGCAGACACAGACGGCCCTGAAAGAACTTCATTGGACTCTATGTAAACTGGAAACCACATATTCTGAGGCTGCATTTATGGTAGCCGGGGATTTTAACAAAGGCTAATCTGAAAACAAAAGTTCCCCAAATTCTATCAGCATATCGATTGTGCTACCAGCCTTTAGACATAAACTAAAACAGGAAGCTCCTGCGCTCAGGTCTGTTCAACGCTGGTCCTACCAATCGGATTCCACGCTTCAAGATTGCTTCGATCACGTGGACTGGGATATGTTCCACATTGCGGTGAACAACAACATTGACGAATACGCTGATTCGGTGTGCGAGTTTATTAACAAGAGCATTGGTGATGTTATACCCACAGCTTCTATTAAAACGTTCCCCAACCAAAACTGAACACAGCAACCACTGCTTTAAATCAGGGCAAGGTGAAAGAAAGAAAGAAAGAAAGAAAGAAAGAAAGAAAGAAAGAAAGAAAGAAAGAAAGAAAGAAAGAAAGAAAGAAAGAAAGAAAGAAAGAAAGAAAGAAAGAAAGAAAGAAAGAAAGAAAGAAAGAAAGAAAGAAAGAAAGAAAGAAAGAAAGAAAGAAAGAAAGAAAGAAAGAAAGAAAGAAAGAAAGAAAGAAAGAAAGAAAGAAAGAAAGAAAGAAAGAAAGAAAGAAAGAAAGAAAGAAAGAAAGAAAGAAAGAAAGAAAGAAAGAAAGAAAGAAAGAAAGAAAGAAAGAAAGAAAGAAAGAAAGAAAGAAAGAAAGAAAGAAAGAAAGAAAGAAAGAAAGAAAGAAAGAAAGAAAGAAAGAAAGAAAGAAAGAAAGAAAGAAAGAAAGAAAGAAAGAAAGAAAGAAAGAAAGAAAGAAAGAAAGAAAGAAAGAAAGAAAGAAAGAAAGAAAGAAAGAAAGAAAGAAAGAAAGAAAGAAAGAAAGAAAGAAAGAAAGAAAGAAAGAAAGAAAGAAAGAAAGAAAGAAAGAAAGAAAGAAAGAAAGAAAGAAAGAAAGAAAGAAAGAAAGAAAGAAAGAAAGAAAGAAAGAAAGAAAGAAAGAAAGAAAGAAAGAAAGAAAGAAAGAAAGAAAGAAAGAAAGAAAGAAAGAAAGAAAGAAAGAAAGAAAGAAAGAAAGAAAGAAAGAAAGAAAGAAAGAAAGAAAGAAAGAAAGAAAGAAAGAAAGAAAGAAAGAAAGAAAGAAAGAAAGAAAGAAAGAAAGAAAGAAAGAAAGAAAGAAAGAAAGAAAGAAAGAAAGAAAGAAAGAAAGAAAGAAAGAAAGAAAGAAAGAAAGAAAGAAAGAAAGAAAGAAAGAAAGAAAGAAAGAAAGAAAGAAAGAAAGAAAGAAAGAAAGAAAGAAAGAAAGAAAGAAAGAAAGAAAGAAAGAAAGAAAGAAAGAAAGAAAGAAAGAAAGAAAGAAAGAAAGAAAGAAAGAAAGAAAGAAAGAAAGAAAGAAAGAAAGAAAGAAAGAAAGAAAGAAAGAAAGAAAGAAAGAAAGAAAGAAAGAAAGAAAGAAAGAAAGAAAGAAAGAAAGAAAGAAAGAAAGAAAGAAAGAAAGAAAGAAAGAAAGAAAGAAAGAAAGAAAGAAAGAAAGAAAGAAAGAAAGAAAGAAAGAAAGAAAGAAAGAAAGAAAGAAAGAAAGAAAGAAAGAAAGAAAGAAAGAAAGAAAGAAAGAAAGAAAGAAAGAAAGAAAGAAAGAAAGAAAGAAAGAAAGAAAGAAAGAAAGAAAGAAAGAAAGAAAGAAAGAAAGAAAGAAAGAAAGAAAGAAAGAAAGAAAGAAAGAAAGAAAGAAAGAAAGAAAGAAAGAAAGAAAGAAAGAAAGAAAGAAAGAAAGAAAGAAAGAAAGAAAGAAAGAAAGAAAGAAAGAAAGAAAGAAAGAAAGGAGAGAGAAAGAGAGAGATAATTAGAGAGAGCATACTTAAATTCACACAGGACAATGGATAAGACAGGAGAAATACTCCAGATATAACAGACTGACCCTAGCCCCCCGACATATAAAATACTGCAGCATAAATACTGGAGGCTGAGACAGGAGGGGTCGGGAGACACTGTGGCCCCATCCGACGATCCCCCAGACAGGGCCAAACAGGCAGGATATAACCCCACCCACTTTGCCAAAGCACAGCCCCCACACCCCTAGAGGGATATCTTCAACCACCAACTTACCATCCTGAGACAAGGCCGAGTATAGCCCACAAATATCTCTGCCACGGCACAACCCAAGGGGGAGCGCCAACCCAGACAGGAAGATCACATCAGTGACTCAACCCACTCAAGTGACGCACCCCTCCTAGGGACGGCATGGAAGAGCACCAGTAAGCCAGTGACTCAGCCCCTGTAATAGGGTTAGAGGCGTGGAGAGAGGGGAACCGGCCAGGCAGACAGCAAGGACGGTTCGTTGCTGCAGTGCCTTTCCGTTCACCTTCACACTCCTGGGCCAGACTACACTCAATCATAGGACCTACTGAAGAGATGAGTCTTGAATAAAGACTTAAAGGTTGAGACAGAGTCTGCGTCAATTCCATAAAAATTGAGCTTTATAGGAGAAAGCCCTGCCTCCAGCTGTTTGCTTAGAAATTCTAAGGACAGTAAGGAGGCCTGTGTCTTGTCACTGTAGCGTACGTGTAGGTATGTACGGCAGGACCAAATCGGAAAAATAGGTAGGAGCAAGCCCATGTAAGGCTTTGTAGGTTACAGTAAAACCTTGAAATCAGCCCTTGCCTTAACAGGAAGCCAATGTAGAGAGGCTAGCACTGGAGTAATATGATACATTTTTTGGTTCTAGTCAAGATTCTAGCATGCGTGTTTAGCACTAACTGAAGTTTATTTCGTGTTTTATCCGGGAAGCCGGAAAGTAGAGCATTGCAGTAGTCTAAACTAGAAGTGACAAAAGCATGGACTCATTTTTCTGCATCATTTTTGGACAGAAAGTTTCTGATTTTTGCAACGTTATATAGACGGAAAAAAGCTGTCCTTGAAACAGTCATTATATGTTCGTCAAAAGAGAGATCAGGGTCCAGTTTTATTTGAGATGAATGTACAACCATCAAGATTAATTGTCAGATTTAACAGAAGATTTTTGTTTCTTGGGACCTAGAACAAGTATCTCTGTTTTGTCCGAGTTTAAAAGTAGAACATTTGCAGCCATCCACTTCCTTATGTCTGAAACACAGGCTTCCGGCGAGGGCAATTTTGGGGCTTCACCAAGTTTCATCGAAATGTACAGCTGTGTGTCATCCGCATAGCAGTGAAAGTTAACATTATGTTTCCGAATGACATCACCAACAGGTAAAATACATAGTGAAAACAATAGTGGTCCCAAAACGGAACCTTGAGGAACACCGAAATGTACAGTTGATTTGTCAGAGGACAAACCATCCACAGAGACAAACTAATATCTTTCCGACAGATAAGATCTAAACCAGGCCAGAACTTGCCCGTGTAGACAAGTTTCCAATCTCTCCAAAAGAATGTGGTGATCGATGGTATCGAAAGCAGCACCAAGGTCTAGGAGCAAGAGGACAGATGCAGAGCCTCGGTCTAACGCCATTAAAAGGTAATTTACCACCTTCACAAGTGCAGTCTCAGTGCTATGATGGGGTCTAAAACCAGACTGAATCGTTTTGTATACATTGTTTGTCTTCAGGAAGGCAGTGAGTTGCTGCATAACAGCTTTTTCATTTTTTTTTGAGAGGAATGGGAGATTCGATATAAGCCGATAGTTTTTTATATTTTCTGGGTCAAGGTTGGCTTTTTCAAGAGAGGCTTTATTACTGCCACTTTTAGTGAGTTTGGTGCACATCCCGGGGATAGAGCACTGTTTATTATGTTCAGCATAGGAGGGCCAAGCACAGAAAGCAGCTCTTTCAGTAGTTTAGTTGGAATAGGGTCCAGTATGCAGCTTGAAGGTTTAGAGGCCATGATTATTTTCATAATTGTGTCAAGAGATATAGTACTAAAACACTTGAGTGTCTCCCTTGATCCTAGGTCCTGGTAGAGTTGTGCAGACTCAGGACAACTGAACTTTGGAGGCGATGACGCAATCTCAATCGCATTCCATACTGCCCTTTCTCACCTGGACAGAAGGAACACCTATGTGAGGATGCTGTTCATTGACTACAGCTCAGTGTTCAACACCATAGTGCCCACGAAGCTCATCACTAAGCTAAGGACTCTGGGACTAAACACCTCCCTCTGCAACTGGATCCTGGACTTCCTGACCGGCCGCCCTCAGGTGGTAAGAGTAGGCAACAACACGTCTGCCACTCTGATCCTTAACACTGGGGCCCCTCAGGGGTGTGTACTTAGTCCTCTCCTGTTTTCCCTGTTCACCCACTACTGCGTGGCCAAACATGACTCCAACACCATCATCCAGTTTACTGACGACACAGCAGTGGTAGGTAGGCCTGATCACCGACAAAGATGAGACGGCCTATAGGGAGGAGGTCGGAGAACTGGCAGTGTGGTGTCAGGACAACAACCTCTCCCTCATTGTGAGCAAGACAAAGGAGCTGATCGCGGACTACAGGAAAGGCGGGCCGAAAAGTTCCCCATTGACATTGATGGGGCTGTAGTGGAGCAGGTCGAGAGTTTCAAGTTTTTGTTTTCCACATCACCAACGAACTATCATGGTCCAAACATACCAAGACAGTCGTGAAAAGGCACAACAAAACCTTTTCCCCTCAGGAGACTGAAAAGATTTGGCATGGGTCCCCAAATCCTCAAAAGGTTCTACAGCTGGTTGCATCAGCGCCTGGTATGGCAACTGCTCGGCATCTGACTGCAAGGCTCTACAGAGGGTAGTGCGAACGGCCCAGTACATCACTTGGGCCAAGCTTCCTGCCATCCAGGACCTATACTGTATAATAGGCGGTGTCAGAGGAAAGCCCATGAAATTGTCAGAGACTCCAGTCACCCAAGCTATAGACTGTTTTCTCTCCTACCGATCGGCAAGTGGTACCAGAGCACCAAGTCTAGGACCAAAAGGATCCTCAACAGCTTCTACCCCCAAGCCATAAGATTGCTGAACAATTAATAAAATCGCCACCGGACAATTTACATTGACCCACCCCCCCTTCATTTTGTACACTGCTGCTACTCACTGTTTATTATCTATGCATAGTCACTTCGCCCCAACCTACATGTACAAATTACCTCAACTAACACACTGACTCAGTACAGGTGCTCTTGTGTATATCCTTGTTGTTGTTATTGTTATTGTGTTACTTTTCATTATTACTTTTTATTTAATCTACTTGGTAAATATTTCTTAACTCTTGAACTGCACTTTAGGGCTTGTAAGTAAGAATTTCACGATAAAGTCTACACTTGTTGTATTCGGCTCATGTGTCAAATAAAGTTTGATTTGATTGGTCATCCAAGATGGCGTAGCAGTGAAACGTCTTTGTCCTTCATCTTGTCATGTCCCATGAATATATCTTTATATATCTTTTTCTTCACATATCTTTTTAAAATATTTAAAATAAACCTCAAATTCAAAATACTCTCCTGCAATTCGCCTCACCCAATGTGGTGTGGATCTGCTTTTTTCTAAATTATTTTTCTTTATCTCTGAACTGGAATCACCCAACAGAAGCTAGCCAGCTAACCAGCTACTAGCTAGTAGTCAGTTAACCATTGCTAGCGGTCATCAGCTACCATTAGCTTGGAAAGCTCTCTTCAGTTTGTACAACGTGATTCAAAACAGAGCATAACGGACCTATTTTCTCTCTATATCCCCAGATTCCTATCGCAAGCTCTGAACCTTCTCACCTAGCTAGCTGCAATCCGAGTGACTACTCCTGTCCCGAAGCAAGCACCAATTAGCCTGGAGCTAGCCCATGCTAGGCCCATCTCCCTGCTAGCTGAAGAGGTCCATCAGCCACTCCTGGGCTATAATACCTATTTTGCCA
This sequence comes from Oncorhynchus mykiss, assembly GCF_013265735.2. NCBI lineage: Eukaryota > Metazoa > Chordata > Actinopteri > Salmoniformes > Salmonidae > Oncorhynchus > Oncorhynchus mykiss. The sequence goes on from NC_048581.1 coordinate 71,412,259, forward strand.
ACTGGCTTGGACCCCTTTTACTGCTGGTACGGTGTTCGGAACCCCGCCGATCCTTCTCGACTGGACTACCGACGTAATCTGCTCGAGGGGGTTACCCACGTCGCACTGTCCCCGGAATGCCCTTCTGCTAGCCTGCTAGCCACGGCCCGCTAGCTGTCTAGAGCATATCGGACTGTTAGCTAATATGTCCATCTGCCAACTTCTCGGGCCACTATTCCTATTTTGCTAATTGTGATGGATAAGTGATGGATAAGCCCTGCTTATCCATCACGACTGGACTACTGACGTAATCTGCCTGAGGTTTTTTTTCCCCAACAGGCCCCTCTGTTGCGACATCCCCTGAATGCCCATCTGCTAGCCTGCTAGCTGATGCTCGCCAGCTGTCTAGAGCATATTGGACTGTTAGCTGAATAGATCCATTTGCCAATTGGACTAGACCCCTCTGCTACACGGAACCCTACTAATCCATCACGATTGGTCTGTCGACAGAACCGCACGAGGAGGCTAAAACAGACTTTCCTCTGTCGCGATGTCCCTCCAAGGCCCTTCTGCTAGCTTGCTAGCCCCGGTCTGCTAGCTGTCTGAATCGCCGTGTCTCCAGCCAGCTAACCACTCACTGGACCCCTATGATCACTCGGCTACGCATGCCTCTCCCTAATGTCAATATGCCTTGTCAATTACTGTTCTGGTTAGTGATTATTGTTTTATTTCACTGTAGAGCCTCTAGCCCTGCTCAATATGCCTTAACCAACCATTTAGCTCCCCCTCCCACATATGTGATGACATCACCTGGTTTAAATGTTTCTAGAGACAATATCTCTCTCATCATCACTCAATGCCTAGGTTCACCTCCTACCATAGCTGTACACTTTTCTTTTAATCTTTTCTATCGCACCCAGAAACCTGCTCCCTTTACTCTCTGTTCCGAACGTACTAGACGACCAGTTCTTATAGCCTTTAGCCATACCCTTATCCTACTCTGGTGATGCAGAGGTTAATCCATGACCTGCAGTGCCTAGCTCCACTCCTATTCCCCAGGTGCTCTCATTTGTTGACTTCTGTAGCCGTAAAAGCCTTGGTTTCAAGTATGATAACATTAGAAGCCTCCTCCCTAAGTTTGTTTTATTCACTGCTTTAGCACACTCTGCCAACCTGGATGTCTTAGCCATGTCTGAATCCTGCCACCAAAAACCCTGATATCTCCATCCCTAACTATAACATTTTCAGCCAAGATAGAACTGCCAAAGGGGGCGGAGTTGTAATCTACTGCAGAGATAGCCTGCAGAGTTCTGTCTTACTATCCAGGTCTGTACCCAAACAATTCAAGCTTCTTGTAACGGGATTCCTCCTGGGAAGGAGAGGCGGACCAAAATGCAGCGTGGTTATAATTCCTGGTTCTTTAATAATGATACATGAATAATACATGAATAAACTACAAAACAAGAAACGTGAAAACCCGAAACAGTCCCGTGTGGTACAAACACTGACACAGGAGACAACCACCCACAAAACCCAACAGAAAACAGGCTACCTAAATATGGTTCCCAATCAGAGACAATGACTAACACCTGCCTCTGATTGAGAACCATATCAGACCCAAACACAGAAACAGACAAACAAGACATCCAACATAGAATGCCCACTAAGATCACACCCTGACCAAACAAAACATAGAAACATACAAAGCAAACTATGGTCAGGGTGTGACACTTCTATTTTAAAAATCCACCTTTCCAGAAACAAGTCTCTCACCGTTGCCGCTTGCAATAGACCACCATCTGCCCCCAGCTGTACCCTGGACACCATATGTGAGTGAATTGATTGCCCCCCATCTATCTTCAGAGCTTGTGCCGTTATGTGACCTAAACTGGGACATGCTTAACACTCCGGCCATCCTACAATCTAAGTTTAATGACCTCAATCTCACACAAATTATCAATGAACCTATCAGGTACAACCCCAAATCTGTAAACACAGGCACCCTCATAGATGTCATCCAAACGAACTTGCCCTCCAAATACTCCTCTGCTGTTTTCAACCAAGATGTCAGTAATCACTGCCTCATTGCCTGCATCCGTAATGGGTCAAACGACAACCCCTCATCACTGTCAAACTCTCACCAAAATACTTCTGCGAGCAGGCCTTTCTAATCAACCTGGCCGGGGTATCCTGGAATGATATTGACCTCATCCTGTCAGTAGAGGATGGCTGGTTATTCTTCAAAAGTGCCTTCCTAACAATCTTAAATAAGCACGCTCCATTCAAAAAATTTAGAACCAGGAACAGATATAGATAGCCCTTGGTTCACTCTAGACCTGACTGCCCTTAACCAGCACAAAAACATCCTGTGGCGTACTGCATTAGCATCGAATAGCTGCCGTGATATGCAACTTTTCACGGAAGTTAGGAACAAATATACACAGGCAGTTAGGAAAGCTAAGGCTAGCTTTTTCAAACAGAAATGTGCATCCTGTAGCACAAACTCAAAAAATATCTGGGACACTGTAAAGTACATGGAGAATAAGAGCACCTCCTCCCAGGTGCTCACTGCACCGAGGCTAGGAAACACTGTCACCCCACCGATAAATACGCTATAATTGAGAATTTCAATAAGCATTTTTCTTCAGCTGGCCATGCTTTCTACCTGGCTACCCCTAACCCCGTCAACTGCCCGACACCCCCCACGGCAACTCGCACAAGCCTTCCTCATTTCTCCTTCACCCAAATCCAGATAGCTGATGTTATGAAAGAACGGCAAAATCTGGACCTCTACAAATCAGCCGGGCTAGACAATCTGGACCCTCTCTTTCTAAAATTATCTGCCGAAAATGTTGCAACCCCTATTACTAGCCTGTTCAACCTCTCTTTTGTATTGTCTGAGATTCCCAAAGATTGGAAAGCTGCTGCGATCATCCCCCTCTTCAAATGGGGAGACACTCTAGACCCAAAGTGCTACAGACCTATATCTATCCTACCCTGCCTTTCTAAAGTCTTTGAAAGGCAAGTTAACAAACAGATTACCAACCATTTTGAATCCCACTGTACCTTCTCCGCTATGCAGTCAGGTTTCAGAGCTGGTCATGGGTGCACCTCAGCCACGCTCAAGGTCCTAAATGATATCATAACCGCCATCGATAAGAGACATTACTCTGCAGCCATATTCATCGACCTGGCCAAGGCTTTTGACTCTGTCAATCACCACATTCTTAACGGCAGACTAAACAGCCTTGGTTTCTCAAATGACTGCTTCGCCTGGTTCACCAACTACTTCTCTGATAGAGTTCAGTGTGTCAAATCAGAGGGCCTGTTGTCAGGACCTCTGTCAGTCTCTATGGGGGTCCACAGGGTTCAGTTCTCTGGCCGACTCTCTTCTCTGTATACATCAATGATGTAGCTCTTGCTGCTGGTGATTCTCTGATCCACCTCTATGCAGACGACACCATTCTGTATACATCTGGCCCTTCTTTGGACACTGTGTAAAAACTTCTTATGGCTTAGATCCCACTAACGGGATCGATATGACAACATTCAGTTAAAGTGCAGGGCGCAAAATTCAAAACAACAGAAATCTCAATAAAAATTCCTCAAACATTTTACACCATTTAAAGATAAACTTGTTGTTAATCCCACCACTGTGTCCGATTTCCAAAAGGCTTTACGACGAAAGCACACCAAACGATTATGTTAGGTCAGTACCTAGTCACAGAAAAACACAGCCATTTTTCCAGCCAAAGAGAGGAGTCACAAAAAGCAGAAATAGAGACATAATGAATCACTAACCTTTGATGATCTTCATCAGATGACACTCATAGGACTTCATGTTACACAATACATGTATGTTTTGTTCGATAAAGTTCATATTTATATCCAAAAATCTCAGTTTACATTGATGTGTTACGTTCAGTAATGTTCTGCTTCCAACACATCCGGTGATTTTGCAGAGTCACATGAATTTACAGAAATACACATCATAAATGTTGATGAAAATACAAGTGTTATGCATGGAACTTTAGATAAACTTCTCCTTAATGCAACCGCTGTTTCAGATTTCAAAAAAGCTTTACCGAAAAAGCACACCATGCAATAATCTGAGTACGGTGCTCAGACACAAAAACAAGCCATACAGATATCCGCCATGTTGTGGAGTCAACAGAAGTCAGAAATAGCATTATAAATATTAACTTACCTTTGATGATCTTCATCAGAATGCACTCCCAGGAATCCCAGTTCCACAATAAATGTTTGATTTGTTCGATAAAGTCCATAATTTATGTCCAAATACCTCCTTTTTGTTCGCTCCTTGAGTTCACAAATCCAAATTCACGACGGGCAGGCCAGACGAAAAGTTTAAAAAATCCACTACAGTTCGTAGAAACATGTCAAACGATGTATAGAATCAATCTTTAGGATGTGTTTAACATAAATCATCAATAATGTTTCAACCGAGGAATTCCTTTGTCTTTAGAAATGCGATGGAACGCAGCTACCTCTCACCGGAGAGCGCCTGAATGAGCTCTTGGCACTCTGCAGACACCTGACTCAATCAGCTCTCATTCCCCCCTCCTTCACAGTAGAAGCCTCAAACAAGGTTCTAAAGACTGTTGACATCTAGTGGAAGCCTTAGTAAGCGTTTTTTACACTATATCTTGGAAAGGCAAAGAGTTGAAAAACTACAAACCTCAGATTTCCCACTTTCTGGTTGGATTTTTCCTCAGGTTTTTGCCTGCCATATGATTTCTGTTATACTCACAGACATCATTCAAACAGTTTTACAAACTTCAGTGTTTTCTATCCAAATCTATTATTAATATGCATATCTCAGCTTCTGGGCCTAAGAAGCAGGTAGTTTACTCTGGGCACCTTATTCATCCAACCTACTCAATACTGCCACCCAGCCATCCAGATGAGCTTCAATGCCATACAACTCTCCTTCCGTTGCCTCCAACTGCTCTTAAATGGAAATAAAACTAAATGCATGCTCTTCAACCGATTGCTGCCCGCACCCGCCCACCCTTCCAGCACCACTACTCTGGATGGTTCTGACTTATATGAATATATGGACAACTACAAATACCTAGGTGTCTGGTTAGACTGTAAACTCTCCTTCCAGACTCACATTAAGCATCTCCAATCCAAAATTAAATCTAGAATCGGCCTCCTGTTTTGCAACAAAGCATCCTTCACTCATGCTGCCAAACATACCCTCATAAAACTGACCATCCTACCGACCCTCGACTTCGGCAGTGTCATTTTCAAAATAGCCTCCAACACTCTACTCAACAAATCTATCACAGTGCCACCCGTTTTGTCACCAAAGCCCCATATACTACCCACCATTGCAACCTGTACGCTCTCATTGGCTGGAACTCGCTTCATACTCGCCGCCAAACCCACTGACTCCAGGTTATCTACAAGTCTCTGCTAGGTAAAGCCCCGCCTTATCTCAGCTCACTGGTCACCATAGCAGCACCCACCCGTAGCACGCGTTCCAGCAGGTATATCTCACTGGTCACCCACAAAGCCAATTCCTCGTTTGGCCGCCTTTCCTTCCAGTTCCAATGACTGGAACGAACTGCAAAAATCCCTGAAGCTGGAGACTCATACAGTGCCTTGCGAAACTATTCGGCCCCCTTCAACTTTGCGACCTTTTGCCACATTTCAGGCTTCAAACATAAAGATATTAAACTGTATTTTTTTGTGAAGAATCTACAACAAGTGGGACACAATCATGAAGTGGAACGACATTTATTGGATATTTCAAACTTTTTTAACAAATCAAAAACTGAAAAATTGGGCATGCAAAATTATTCAGCCCCTTTACTTTCAGTGCAGCAAACTCTCTCCAGAAGTTCAGTGAGGATCTCTGAATGATCCAATGTTGACCTAAATGACTAATGATGATAAATACAATCCACCTGTGTGTAATCAAGTCTCCATATAAATGCACCTGCACTGTGATAGTCTCAGAGGTCCGTTAAAAGCGCAGAGAGCATCATGAAGAACAAGGAACACACCAGGCAGGTCCGAGATACAGTTGTGAAGAAGTTTAAAGCCGGATTTGGATACAAAAAGATTTCCCAAGCGTTAAACATCCCAAGGAGCACTGTGCAAGCGATAATATTGAAATGGAAGGAGTATCAGACCACTGCAAATCTACCAAGACCTGGCCGTCCCTCTAAACTTTCAGCTCATACAAGGAGAAGACTGATCAGAGATGCAGCCAAGAGGCCCATGATCACTCTGGATGAACTGCAGAGATCTACAGCTGAGGTGGGAGACTCTGTCCATAGGACAACAATCAGTTGTATATTGCACAAATCTGGCCTTTATGGAAGAGTGGCAAGAAGAAAGCCATTTCTTAAAGATATCCATAAAAAGTGTTGTTTAAAGTTTGCCACAAGCCACCTGGGAGACACACCAGACATGTGGAAGAAGGTGCTCTGGTCGGATGAAACCACAATTGAACTTTTTGGCAACAATGCAAAACGTTATGTTTGGCGTAAAAGCAACACAGCTCATCACCCTGAACACACCCATCCCCACTGTCAAACATGGTGGTGGCAGCATCATGGTTTGGGCCTGCTTTTCTTCAGCAGGGACAGGGAAGATGGTTAAAATTGATGGGAAGATGGATGGAGCCAAATACAGGACCATTCTGGAAGAAAACCTGATGGAGTCTGCAAAATACCTGAGACTGGGACGGAGATTTGTCTTCCAACAAGACAATGATCCAAAACATAAAGCAAAATCTACAATGGAATGGTTCAAAAATAAACATATCCAGGTGTTAGAATGGCCAAGTCAAAGTCCAGACCTGAATCCAATCGAGAATCTGTGGAAAGAACTGAAAACTGCTGTTCACAAATGCTCTCCATCCAACCTCACTGAGCTTGAGCTGTTTTGCAAGGAGGAATGGGAAAAAATTTCAGTCTTTCGATGTGCAAAACTGATAGAGACATACCCCAAGCGACTTACAGCTGTAATCGCAGCAAAAGGTGGCGCTACAAAGTATTAACTTAAGGGGGCTGAATAATTTTGCACGCCCAATTTTTCAGTTTTTGATTTGTTAAAAAAGTTTGAAATATCCAATAAATGTCGTTCCACTTCATGATTGTGTCCCACTTGTTGTTGATTCTTCACAAAAAAATACATTTTTATATCTTTATATTTGAAGCCTGAAATGTGGCAAAAGGTCGCAAAGTTCAAGGGGGCCGAATACTTTCGCAAGGCACTGTATCTCCCTCACTAACTGGACCTGTACATAGCCCATCTGTAAATAGCCCATATGTAAATAGCCCATCCAACTACCTCATCCCCATACTTTATTTATTTATTTATCTTGCTCCTTTGCACCCCAGTATCTCTGCTTGCACATTCATCGTTTGCACATCTATCACTCCAGTGTTTAATTGCCATATTGTAATTATTTCGCCACCATGTACTATTATATTACCTAATTTGCACACACTGTATAAATACTTTTTATTGATTAATACTTTTTATTTATTAATACTTTTTATTGACTGTATGTTTGTTTATTCCATGTGTAACTGTGTTGTTGTAAGGGTTTTCCTGTGGTGAAGGAGAGGCGGACCAAAATGCAGCGTGGTGGTTATTCATGTTCTTTAATAAAGTAACTATACATGAAATAACTAACAAAACAATAAATGTGCGAAAACCTAAACAGTCCTATCTGGTACAAACACAGAGACAGGAACAATCACCCACAAACACACAGTGAAACCCAGGCTACCTAAGTATGATTCTCAATCAGAGACAACTAATGACACCTGCCTCTGATTGAGAACCATGCTAGGCCGAAACATAGAAATACCCAAAACCTAGAAAAACAAACAGACTGCCCACCCAACTCACGCCCTGACCATACTAAATAAATACAAAACAAAGGAAATAAAGGTCAGAACGTGACAGTTATGTGTCGAACTGCTTTGCTTTATTCTTGGCCAGGTCGAAGTTGTAAATGAGAACTTGTTCTCAACTAGCCTGCCTGGTTAAATAAAGGTGAAATAAAAAAATAAAAAAGTACATTTGATTACCTCGACTAACCTGTTCCTCCGCACATTGACAGTACCGGTATCCCCTGTATATAGCCTCATTATTGTTATTTTATTGTGTTACTTTTTTAACCCTTGTGTTGTCTTAAGGGTCAAAAATGACCCGCCACTATGTTTAACAGCAGAGAAAACCCCCTAAATTATATTTTTTCAACTTGAAATTTGACTTGTCCTGAAGTGCTGAAGTGACCCCAACATTAGAAAAAGTGAAACATCGCCTTTGTTCATATTTCCATGAAAGCTGTACATCACCAGGGCACAGGACAGTTATAAAATCATTTACACACCACAAAAACCACAAAGACACACCCACACACACACACTGAGAAATTGAGATTATGTGTGCTACTTATTACTCAGACAAAACTAAAACTTTCGTGTGCATCGGCAGCATCTCCCCTCCAAGACCCCACACATGACTCAAGTTCACAGACAAAATATAAAACAATTTCTGTCAAAATAAACATATTTTCAGACAAAATAAACATTTATTGAAAGCATTGTTTACTAATGGGGAATGCAGTCAGAGGCTATAAAGGTTCTGCAGATGACAGTCCCCCCAGTTCCCTCTTTGCTGAAGCCATGAGTGCATGTTTCTGTGCCCGACAGGTTGTTGATCAGATTTTTTCAGATGTCCAGGAGGAACAAGAGAACAATGATTTAGAAGAGGAGGAGGAATCTGAATAAGAAGATGGGAAAGAATTCAACCCAGACCACAATACATCATCTTCAGATTAAGAAGAAATCCCCCAAGCTGAAAGAACAGCAAAATAACATGTTCCTTGTCACCATCTGACAACTAGGGCAGGATGGAAGCACAAGATGTCATGAGGGTGGCCCCAGGGCCCACAAGACATGCAGTTGCCCATGCCCAGGATATCACCTCAACAGTCTACATCATCACACCAACCATCGAAAAAATCATCCTGGAGATGTCAAATTTTGAGGGTTCCCCCCCAAAATATGGAGACAACTGGAAAAGGATGGATGAGATAGACATGCGTGCCTACATAGGGCTGCTAATCTTAGCGGGTGTATATAGGTCCCGAGGCAAGGCTACATGTAGTCTCTGGAATGCAGAGAGTGGAAGGGCAATGTTCTGTGCAACGATGCCACTGAAAGTCTTTCACAATTTCTCAAGAATGCTACGATTTGACAACTGTGAGTCAAGACCTGCAAGATGTGTGAGAGACTAACTGGCGACCATAAGAAAGGGCTGGGAGAAGTGGGTGGAGCGTCTGCCATACCTCTACAACCCTGGGCCTGAAGTAACAATGGATGAGCAACTGGTTCCATTCAGAGAAACATTTTTATTTTCATATCTGTAATGCAAGTGATTTTCACTGTTAATTGTATTATGTATTGTTGTAATATCATTGGTTTATGTGATTGTTTTCTATGTGATTGTTTTCTATGGAAGTTGCAAGTCTACACAGGAAAGCTGACCATTGGAGGCCCGGAGAAGAACCAGGGGATGCGGGTTGTGCTTGATGTGACAGATGGACTGAGGGGGCACAATATCAAGTGTGACAATTTATTCACCTCTTATGAACTCCAGCATCTCCTTAAGAGGGAGATCATCATGGTTGGCACAGTTAGAAAGAACAAGCCTGAGCTCCCCCCTGCACTCCTTGCAAAAAGGGGGAGAGAGGCCTTCTCATCAAAGTTTGCCTTCACCCCCACCGCCACTCTAGTTTCTTACCTCCCAAAGAGTAACAAGAATGTGGTCCTCCTGAGCACACTGCACAAAATGGCTGAGATCAGTGATCGTGAGGACAGGAAACCAGCCATCATCCTGGACTACAACAACAAAGGAGGTGTGGACAACCTGGACAAGATGATTGGAACTTACAGCTGCAGGAGGATGACTGCCCACTGGCCCTTGGTCATCTTCCATAGCATCATTGATGTGTCCTCATACAATGCCTTCATAATATGGAACAAGATCAACCCTACCTGAATGCCTGATAAGCGGAACAAGAGGATGGTGTTCCTGGAGCAGCTGGGAAAGTCACTTGTAGCTCCACACATTCAAAGAAGGGATCCCCCGCACAACAGCCTCTGCAGCGCTTGTGAAAGCTGTTCAGGAGGCTGAATCTTGTCCTGATACACCTGAGGCTGCAGCTGGGGCAGGCAAGAGGAGGACATGCCAATTCTGCCCCCCAAAGAAGGAATGTAAAACAAATATGTGCTGCACATGTGAGAAATACATCTGGAAAGTCCATGCACACACACTTGCATACTGTCCTAAATATGCTAATTAGAGTTGATTGATTTATGTTCTTCACGTTTTTTGTTTTTGTTTTGTATCTATTATCTTATTTTATTCTTATTTATTGTTGTTTTTTATACACCTTGTGGGTGGGAACAATGACAAAATAAATGGGAGAAGACTAGTATTTTATAGTTGAATTCCTCATTGTTGTCACGACTTCCGCCGAAGTCGGGCCCTCTCCTTGTTCAAGCGGAGCTCGGAGTCGCCGGACTTCTAGCCATCATCGATCCACTTTTCATTTTCCATGTGTTTTGTCTTGTTTTTCCTCACACCTGGTTTAAATTCCCTCAATCATTTGTTGTGTATTTAACCCTCTGTTCCCCCCCATGTCTTTGTGTGGGATTGTTTATTGTAAGTGCTTGTGCACGTGTTGTTTGGTGCACGATGGGTTTTTGTAACCAATTCTGTTACAAATTCTGTTACAGTTCTGCTCTCCTGTGTCTGACTTCCCTGCCACCGATTACGCACCCCTTACAGAATCCCACACCAACTATATGGAGTCAGCAGGAGCCCCTAGAACAGGGCTGGAGGGGCGCGTCCGGGAGCATGCGGCGATGCTCCACCATCTCGGCACCGCCATGGACCGCGTTGTCCAAACTATTGACCGCTGGGAGAGACAGGGAGTTCCTCCAGCGCCTCCACCAGCACAACCAGGGTCTCCATTACTCGCCCTCCCTTCACCGGTCCCAGTGGGATTTGGCTCGCCCTTCCCCGGGAGTATGATGGGACGCCTGCACGCTGCCAGGGTTTCCAGTTACAGCTCGACCTCTACCTGGCAACCATCCAACCAGCTCCTTCAGGTCGTGAGAAGTTGTCCGCCCTCGTCTCGTGCCTCTCTGCGAAAGCCTTGGAGTGGGCCAACGCCGTGTGGGGAGAAGGAGATGCGGCGCTGGACCATTTCGAGGATTTCACCAGCAGCTTCCAGGCAGTCTTTGATCATCCACCCGAGGGTAGAGCATCTCTTCCATCTGGGTGAACGTCTCTTCCATCTGAGGCAGGGGATGAGGAGCACCCAGGAGTTCGCCATGAATTTTCGGACACTGGCCATCGGCGCGGGATGGAACGATAGGGCCCTGATTGACCACTATCACTGCAGTTTGCACAAAGACATCCGTCGGAAGTTGGCCTGCAGGGACACCACCCTCACTTTCGACCAGCTCGTGGACCTGCTGGCCACCCGCGGACGTCCAGATCGGGTTCTATCGGTTCCATCCCCCAGCACCGCCACTCCGGTACCCATGGAGCTGGGAGGTGCGCAGTGAGACTTGAGTTGGTTCCGGCTTGTGCACCATCTGTGGCCGCAGAGTGAGCCAGCACACTTCTCACCCAGAGTCCTCTGTTGCACACATGTTTTTTGATGTTTCTTTCCCAAAGTTTTCCCTGCATTCCCAGCATAAGGGGCTCGTCGATTCAGGAGCAGCTGGGAATTTTATAGACAGATCGTTCACACTTAGTTTAGGGATCCCCATTGTTCCCGTGGCTGTGCCCTTCCCCGTTCATGCCTTAGACAGTCGACCAGTAGGGTCAGGGTTGATTAAGGAGGCCACCGCTCCTCTGGGTATGGTGACACAGGGGGGTCACAAGGAGAGAATTAGTCTCTTCCTCATTGACTCTCCTGCGTTTCCCGTGGTGCTAGGCCTACCCTGGTTAGCTTGTCATGACCCCACTGTTTCTTGGCAACGGAGGGCTCTCACTGGGTGGTCGCGAGAGTGCTCGGGGAGGTGTTTAGGGTTTTCCGTTGGTGCTACTATGGTGGAAAGTCCAGATCAGGTCTCCACTGTGCGCATTCCCCCTGAATATGCCGATTTGGCGCTCACCTTCTCCAAAAAGAAGGCGACCCAATAAACCACCCCATCGACGGGGAGATTGTGTGATAAATCTCTGGTAGACGCTGCACTTCCCAGGAGTCATGTGTATCCCCTCTCACAGGCAGAGATGGAGGCTATGGAAACATATGTCACCGAATTCCTGCGTCAGGGGTACATTCGGTCCTCCACTTCACCCACCTCCACGAGTTTCTCTTTTGTGAAGAAGGAGGAGGGAGGTCTGTGCCCGTGTATTGACTACTGAGGCCAAAATCAGATCACGGTGAGGTACAGTTGCCCGCTACCTCTTATCGCCATGGCGATTGAGTCAATGCACGGGGAGCGCTTCTTCACCAAACTAGATCTCAGGAGTGCTTACAACCTGGTGCGTATCCGGGAGAGAGACGAGTGGAAGACGGCGTTCAGTACGACTTCAGGGCATTATGAGTACCTCGTCATGCCATACGGGTTGATAAATGCTCCGTCAGTCTTCCAAACCTTTGTAGACAAGATTTCCAGGGACCTGCATGGGCAGGGTGTAGTGGTGTATATGGATGACATTATGATATACTCCACTACACAAGCCTAGCATGTATCCCTGGTGCGCAGGGTGCTTGGTCAACTGACCTGTACGTCAAGGCTGAGAAATGCCAGGCCGACTCCTTTATAGGGTACCGCATTTCCACCTCGGGGGTGGAAATGGAGAGTGACCGCATTTCAGCCGTGTGTAATTGGTCGACTCCCACCACGGTAAAGGAAGTGCAGCAGTTCCTAGGGTTTGCCAATTACTATCTGAGGTTAATCCGTGGTTTAGGTCAGGTAGCGGCTCCCATTACCTCACTGCTGAAGGGGGGCCTGGTGCATATGCAGTGGTCAGCTGAGGCGGACAGGGCTTTTGGTCACCTGAGGGCTCTGTTTACCTTGGCTCCCGTGCTGGCCCATCCGGATCCCTCTTTGGCGTTCATAGCGGAGGTGGACACGGAGGTTGGGATTGGAGCCGTGCTCTCTCAGCGCTCGGGTATGCCACCGAAGCTCCGCCGCTGTGCCTTCTTCTCGAAGAAGCTCAGCTATAACGTGGGGGACCGGGAGCTGTTGGCTGTCGTCAAGGCTCTGAAGGCGTGGAAACATTGGCTTGAGGGGGCTAAACACCTTTTCTTATCTGGACTGACCACCGCAATCTGGAGTACATCCGGGCAGCGAGGAGACTGAACCCTCGCCAGGCAAGATGGGCCATGTTTTTCACCCGTTTTGTTTTTTCCCTTTCCTCTCCCCATGTCTTTGTGTGGGATTGTTTATTGTAAGTGCTTGTGCACATGTTGTTTGGTGCGAGACGGGTTTTTGTACCCAATTATTCTTGATATTTTTATGCCTGGGTTTTGCTATTAAACTGCTCTGGCTATTACCAAGTTCCGCTCTCCTGCGTCTGACTTCCCTGCCACCGATTACTTACCCCTTACAATTGTACAGTATGTAGGAATATATCACTATGTTGCCAAAAAAGTTCAAGACTTATTGTTTCCCTTCAATAAAATGCATTCAAAACTAGTTTCCTCACATTTCTGTTACTTATTTAGACTATAAAAGTTCTCTCTCTTGCTAAAAGAAATGTATGTTTACAGCCATGCAGTACCTTTAGCAATAATAATATAATAAACCTCTGTAAAGAAAACAATTATGTGTGTTTTGTAATAAAACGGTGGTGTCCACTGATTAAATGCAGTCTTTATGCATTGTGAAGAGGGAACACCCAGATACTCACCAAGTTTGAGATGAATGACAGGTTGTTTCTTCATGCAAAATAGATTTGGGGTTTAAAATTCAATGAAGTTCCTTTATTTGATGGATTTAGTGAAGTCGGGTCATTTTCTACCCTTTGGACAAAGGTAGTATACAGAATGTTAAGACTATTTTAGTGTTAAATATATTTTTCTTAAAACTGCATTGTTGGTTAAGGGCTTGTAAGTAACTTATTCAAGTTTCAATCAAATCAAATTGTATTTGTCACATACACATGGTTAGCAGATGTTAATGCGAGTGTAGCGAAATGCTTGTGCTTCTAGTTCCGACAATGCAGTCATAACCAACGAGTAATATAACCGTACAATTTCACAACAGTTACCTTATACACACAAGTGTAAAGGGATGAAGAATATGTACATAAAGATATGAATGAGTGATGGTACAAGATAAGGCATAAGCAAGATGCAGTAGATGGTATCGAGTACAGTTTATACATATGAGATGAGTAATGTAGGGTATGTAAACATTATATTAAGAGGCCTTGTTTAAAGTGACTAGTAATACATGTATTATATAAAGATGGCAAGATGCAGTAGATAGTATAGAGTACAGTATATACATATGAAAAGAGTAATGTAGGGTACGTAAACATTATATTAAGTGGCATTGTTTAAAGTGGCTAGTGATACATTTTTTACATCATTATTTCCAATATTAAAGTGGCTGGAGTTGAGTCAGTATGTTGGCAGCATCCACTCAATGTTAGTGGTGGCTGTTTAACAGTCTGATGGCCTTGAGATAGAAGCTGTTTTTCAGTCTCTCGGTCCCTGCTTTGATGCACCTGTACTGACCTCGCCTTCTGGATGATAGCGGGGTGAACAGGCAGTGGCTCAGGTGGTTGTTGTCCTTGATTATCTTTATGGCCTTCCTGTGACATCGGGTGGTGTAGGTGTCCTGGAGGGCAGGTAGTTTGTCCCCGGTGATGCGTTGTGCAGACCTCACTACCCTCTGGAGAGCCTTACGGTTGTGGGCGGAGCAGTTGCCGTACTAGGCGGTGATACAGCCCGACAGGATGCTCTCGATTGTGCATCAATAAAAGTTTGTCAGTGCTTTTGGTGACAAGCCAAATTTCTTCAGCCTCCTGAGGTTGAAGAGGCGCTGCGCCTTCTTCACCACACTGTCTGTGTGGGTGGACCAATTCAGTTTGTCCGCGATGTGTATGCCGACAAACTTTAAACTTTGCATCCAAACAACTCGCGCACGTCAACTAGCATCTGCATAGTCAGGCGCTAAAATAGAACTTGGTTCTATTTGTGACGCTGGTTGTGCTACATGTCCCGCCTCTCCCATCTCCTCATTGGTTTTAGGAGCAAATACCCATGTGGTGATTGGAAGATGAACTGACGTCCACACTCCAGTCCAGCTGATAGTGGTAATGCACCTTAAAGTTGGTTGCAACCGTCATATGAAGTCCAAAGAAGAAGAAGACTGAAGGAAGAGATATTACTAGAAACTAACTCGGTTTTGTCTGTGGATTAATTGTCGGAGTCGAGGACCTTGTGCATTACAGGTTAAAAAAATAATCCAATGTTTATATCCCAGGACAAATTAGCTAGCAACTGCAAGCTAGCTAGCTCAATTGCCATGAAAGTTTAATGCTTTTGACCTGTCCTCAAATTAAGTTGGTTTAGGGTTTGTTTTCATGTTTCAACCTGTGTGGTGTGGATGGACAAAATCAATTTGCGTGCGATGGTGCACGCATATTATATTAGCGCATGTGGACGCTAGTCAGCATGTAAGCGTTTCACGGTAAGGTCTACCTATACCTGTTGTATTCAGCGCATGTGACAAATTACATTTGATTAGATTTTTTCTCCCCATAGAATTCTGTTTCCAGATTGCGGGGAAAAGTTAACACTTAGTGCAAAATGGTTAACACTTCATGCCCCTTCTAAAATAATGGGTCCATGACGCCAGTGGAAACCACTGCTGTTAGACTGAGACTTTAAAGGCCACGCTGACTTTGGAAACCAAGCAATGCTCATGAGGACTGAGACAGAGTAGAGATCATCAGCAGAAGCTCATTTCAAAGTATAGAGTAATTTATCAGCCGTTGATCTAATTAAACAACCCACTGATGAAACCAGAGACGAGACGACCCATTATCTGCCTCCATTATCCCCACTGTCTCGGGATGAGAAATCACTCCTCCGGATCAGCCAGCCCCATCTCTTCTCTCTCTCTCTCACCCTCTCAAACAGTAGACTTTTAGATGGAAAGATGGTGGGAGAAAACCGCTCTCCTCTTTTTGTTTAGTTCAACCTTTCATTTCATACTTTTCCCTGACGCGCCATGACTGACATTCCCTCTCTTCTCCCTCTCATGGCTAAACTTTGATTCTGACAAGGGGCTGAATTTTCTCCTACTCTCCTCTCACCATAGAACATCCCTGCCAACTGTAATAGTAAAAATCTGAGGGATGGGACTGGAGAAATGTAATCACTCTGTCACGTTCGTTGTATGGAGGAGACCAAGGTGCAGCGTGGTAAGAGTATATACCTCTTTAATTAAAGAAAGAACACTGAACAAACTATAGAAAACAACAAAACAAACCATGAAGCTAATGTGCGTAGTGCAGACAGGCAACTAAACATAGACCAAGAACCCACAAAATACCCAAGGAATATGGCTACCTAAATATGGTCCCCAATCAGAGACAATGATAAACAGCTGCCTCTGATTGGGAACCAATTCAGGCCACCATAGACCTACATAAACCTACTTACAGAAGAAACCTAGATATACAAAAAACGCTAGACAATAAAAAAACCAACATATCCACACTAGTCACACCCTGACCAAAATAATAAAGAAAACAAAGATAACAAAGGTCAGGGCATGACAGTACCCCCCCCCCCCCCAGAGGTGCTGACTCCGACCGCAAACCTGTACTTATAGGGGTGGGTCCGGGTGGGCATCTACTCTCGGTGGCGGCTCTGGTTCTGGACGCCGCCCTCCTTCTTTACACGGGTCCCTCCGCCTTTGTAGAGCTGAACTGTGGCCCGTCGCCGGAGGTTCCGGACTGTGGCCCGTCGCCGGAGGTTCCGGACTGTGGCCCGTCGCCGGAGGTTCCGGACTGTGGCCCGTCGCCGGAGGTTCCGGACTGTGGCCCGTCGCCGGACACTCTGGACTGGGTACTGTCGCCGGACACTCTGGACTGGGTACTGTCGCCGGACACTCTGGACTGCCGAGTCGCACTGGATACCTATATGCCTTAGCACACAGCCTCTTGGAAACACGCCATAGAAGTCATAAACCTAGGAACAAAAATATAGAGGTACCATGCTCTGAGTGGACATTTAAGAGCACATGTGCCCCTTTTTTTCTAGATGTTCCAACGTTCGTAGATGACCCTCGGGGTCATATAACAACCAGGGTTGCTGTAGAGTGGGCATAAGTTCAACACTCAGGAGTCAATGTCCTATCTTTTGTCTTTTTCATAGCCTGAGAGAGAGAATATATTACCTAAAGTTATCACAGCTGCACACTATGTAACACATTATGTTGATAATTGCCTAAAATCGGAGGTCATTGTCTTTCATAATTGTTGCAATACCTGATGTGGAAACGTTGTTAAATATTTGCTACTTTGGTATACATTGAGTGAAAGGGTATACATTGAGAGAGAGAGTAATGTTCCACACTTAAATAATAGATCATTCATGCACACAGCCCTGTCTTCATAGTTGTTCATAGTTTATTATCATAGTTTTGTCATAGCTTCTAATTATCGTTTCTAATCACAGATTGAATATAGTTCGCCTTGGTTTCTAATCATACTTTCTAATCAATAAGCGGGTCAAGTTGACCCTAAGAAGGCCGAAGCTATTGTTTACAAACAGTATGAATAAAAACAATGGTTAGCCTTCATTTTTTTTAAACATACATGTAAATGCCTAGAATTAATACCCATCATTCTTAAATAATATATATCTATATACAAACATCACCTTGAATATTCAACTCCCCTTCAAAAAGTTCCATGAGGAAGGAAGGATTCACCGGTGATCGTTTTATCTGTCCTGGGACTGCTGCCTGGTGTTTGGAGTTAGGGTAAGGCCATGAGGAAGGAAGGATTCACCGATGATCGTTTTATCTGTCCTGGGACTGCTGCCTGGTGTTTGGAGTTAGGGTAAGGCCATGAGGAAGGAAGGATTCACCGATCGTTTTATCTGTCCTGGGACTGCTGCCTGGTGTTTGGAGTTAGGGTAAGGCCATGAGGAAGGAAGGATTCACCGATGATCGTTTTATCTGTCCTGGGACTGCTGCCTGGTGTTTGGAGTTAGGGTAAGGCCATGAGGAAGGAAGGATTCACCGATGATCGTTTTATCTGTCCTGGGACTGCTGCCTGGTGTTTGGAGTTAGGGTAAGGCCATGAGGAAGGAAGGATTCACCGATGATCGTTTTATCTGTCCTGGGACTGCTGCCTGGTGTTTGGAGTTAGGGTAAGGCCATGAGGAAGGAAGGATTCACCGATGATCGTTTTATCTGTCCTGGGACTGCTGCCTGGTGTTTGGAGTTAGCGTAAGGCCGTTAGTACAAAAACGTAGAAAAGTATCTGTTTCATCTGCTCTTCTGAAGTCCCTAATGCTGTATGTACCCCTGTTTGTTGGCTGTCCGCTGTAAACACAAAAATAGCTTTTAAAATAGGGTGCACGCTTTTTGTTTTTAATGTATATATATTATTATGGATTTTATTTTTTTGGACTTAGTAGTGTGAAGGGCTACGCTTCTGAGAATCCCCGTCTAACTCTGTCGGTTCCCAATCAATGATGCCCGGTAGCCTCTGGATATCCTGCGAACGTTAGATAACATTAACATGTTATACGATATATATACACATTTTTAAAATTACAAGAATATGGGCATTTGACATTACATTTTTTTTTTAAATTTTTTTTTTTTTTTTTAAATCGGTTTAAACACAACTCATTTTTAATATTACAATAATATCCATAATATTCAAACAATTCCCCTCATCCAAATCTAATATATATTTTTTCACGAACTCACCTTCAGGAAGCTCCATTAGGATGGATTCACAGATTATATTTTAAATGTTCAGTCCGATAAATATTCGTGTTTGTGGGTTTGTAGGTTTGTAGCTGCGCTAAAGCGGTGCTAACAGAGTGGATCGGTTGTCACTAGACTCATTCGTGGTCATGGCTCAAAAGGAGAGAAAGTACGGAATGAGTTTACTGGGCATTGGGGTGACGTTTTTTTGGCGATATCCTGTATGCAACACCCTGTATATTTGGTTTAGATTACAACGGTAGTGATTTCAAACAGGAGGGGTGTCGAGACAGTAAGACGTGGCCCTTTTGATTTCCTACATCCTCGGGGTTAGCACCTTGGGGGGTGTCCGGTGTAAATTTATAGCCCGGGGTGGGGGCACCGTTAGTCTATGTGCTGATTAGAAATATCAATGTTTAACCCCGGGGGTCGTTCTAGACATAGTGCATTCTTTCTGGGGGCTGTTTGACTTTTTAGCCCCCACATCCTCTGAGGGGTGAGATAAATTAGGATTTGAAAGGGCATATGTGTTAATGAATCGAAAGTCCCCATTTTAAGAGACGCCGACACTTTTTGGTGGGGGGGTAGGCAGATATCTGTACATACCGTTTGCATGATAGTGCAAACCTTGGTTTCAAACAACCCCTACAGAGAGAGAGAGATGGCCTTGAGTGCAGATGCTTGGGCATTGTTGAACACACACCCCACATACCCTTTTTGTTTTTGAAACACACATACACCAGCACATGCACGCACATGGCTTTTCCGTAATTATTTTTCTTCGTGACAGACTGGGTGAGAGAGAAAACGAGAGCGGGTGAGATACAATTTTTTATTTAATTCAAAATATCAAGTACATACAGTTTAAAGCATGTCATAATTAATTACACCTTTTTACTATTCCTTTCTTACAGATAAAGGGCCTGGTTAGCCCTGACCATTATCCGTATCCAATTTTACCATCGCCTTGCCAGGCTCTCATGCACACTATCAAAGCTCCATAAGTTCACTCCATGGGTAGATAATCAGTCGGGCTTGTAGGTCCTAGGTATGTCTCAAGGATAGCCGCGGCCAGCGCCATAATTGTTCACGATTTTGGAAAAGACTCCAGCTTATTCATAAGGGTTATGAATATGGGATAATCACTCCATTTAAAGCTAAACACTGGCATAAAAAAAGTTGACATCCATGCATGCCTTGGAAGATACATGAGAACTGGCAGACTTTGTCGCATCTCCACTATATCTGTCATGTTACTGTGGTCTTTTTAAAAGTCAGTAAACATGTGTAGATTGTACACTTGTTTCACAGTAGATTTGTTTAAGCCCACCAAGAAACACCTGATTTATCCCACAGTATTAATTAATACGATGGGTAGAAAATGAATCTGTTTAAGTCATAAGTAAAGGCCTTTCATAAAGAGGCAGTCATGATTGACTGTGGCACATATTTAACACGTATTGCTTGTTACAGAAGACTACTGTTGGACATTGAATATCCATTCATCCCTGTTACACCTTTATGTGTTGGCTCTCTATGTCTGTACATAGTGTGAAATGCGGTTTCCCTCAAGTTATTACACCCTAAACCTGAATCTGAAATTACCTTTAGGATCTTTCTTACCCCCTTTTACTTTGGGGTTCTAATCTCCCTCTTTCAAAATCCCCCAAGTGTACATGCACCGAGCATCCATAGGCTGGAGCCACCTGGAAGCTTAATGCATGTACATAGAAAGAGAACTAAATAGGAAACTCAGTGTGTTGGGCCGAGAAGCATTCTCGATGGTTTATTTATTGTTGTTGAAAGCTTGAAATGTACACAATGCAAAGGGACCTTGTTTCTAACACCCCATGCAGACACACACACAATCCCCTCCCAGACATTCCTGCTTCATAGACAACCGTAAGGGCAATAAAATAGGGGGTGTGGGTTCAAACACAGACCCCCCCAGTTCAACCAGGACCCTACACATCAATCATGACAACTTCAAAGGAATATACATAACTTCACACACCCTCTAAGGCGTGACAACAGGAACACGGTGTCCTGACCGGATGCCCAAATATGGGCATGCACACGTCATCCTGACATAGGGTCATAAATCATACGTTTGACGTCTACTTTATTCTCTCTCCCATGATATTAACACTTAAGACCATGCCTCAGGACAACCTGGCCGTACCCAGTCCACCTGGCCTTGCTGTGAAACCCTGACCTGTTCACTGGACATGCTACCTTGTCCTAGGCCTGCTGATTTCAACTCTCTAGAGACAGCAAGAGCGGTAGAGATACTCTGAATGATCAGCAATGAAAGCCAACTGACATTTACTGAGGTGCTGACCTGTTGCACCCTCGACCACCACTGTGATTATTATTATTTGACCCTGCTGGTCATCTGTGAACATTTGAACATCTTGGCCATGTTCTGTTATAATTTCTACCCGGGACAGCCAGAAGAGGACTGGCCACCCCTCGTAGCCTGGTTCCTCTTTAGGTTTCTTCCTAGGTTCCTGCCTTTCTCAGGAGATTTTCCTAGCCACCGTGCTTCTACACCTGCATTGCTTGCTGTTTGGGGTTTTAGGCTGGGTTTCTGTACTGCACTTTGAGATATCAGCTGATGTACAAAGGGCTATATAAATACATTTGAAACATAGTAAAACAAGCTTATATTTTGGGTTCTGATGGGATACGACAGTTAAACTAAGCTCATGAGTTATATTCTTCAAAAATATGAATTCATAAGTCCACAAATTGATGTAGCAATGGCTGATCGCCCCTTTAAGCTTTGGTAGCCATGTCTAATAGTTTGCTTTTGTGAGAGGTTTAGCAGTACTAACTGATGGCATGTACAGTCTCTGATGAGAGGTAGGGGTACTGCAATATGGCTAAGAAAACTGAGAGCGCTTACTTTTAAATCGCTTTGGTGCAATTTTCACAAGTCTGTGGTCACTTTTCACAACTGTTAATACAAAACTCAAACCAGATCATCAAAAGTGCAGTTGTTTCAAAACTCTAAGCACATTTTCACTCGACTAAGTACAACACAAAATCATACGGTCACTTTTTCACCAAACCTAATCAGGTTCTCATCTAGAAATACATTCACATTGCAATATATGTTCATATAAGGTTTAAGTTACATTGTGAAAGCTGTCTTCAATGAGCGCCCCATTAATGACATATGGGATAGAAATTATGGAAAAGTGATGTTCAGTCAATTTTAATGGATAGTTCCAGTGTATTGCCTAATGTAAAACAGTGTAATGTACATTCATTTACAGGACTGTAGCATACACATTTCAAAATTGCAGTTTGAATGTAGTATCTTAAATGTTTTGCAAATAGATTAACTGGATGTTTAAATAACTAAATTGAGAGGATATCATTATGTTGTGTTGGTGATTAGACCAATGTACTCATATTTCACAATAAACATATTTTGGATCAATGGTTGTGTGGTGAAAGATGTGTACAAACAAAATGGACACTGAAAGGTTTTGAATGTACGACTGGCTGTTACCAGTTGAGTTTTATACTAAGAGTTATAAAAATGTTCCACATACTTGTGAAAATACTAATACCTTTATAGAAAAGATAATTGGTTTGAATTCTTAAACTTTGATAAAATACTGCCTCTTGAATAAGATGGCTGTGATATTATCTGGATACCATCCCACTTTAAACACTACTAATATCAGTATGCAGTTGACACCCACAACTGTTTGGGAAACTTGAGATCTTACTCAAATCCCTTGTCAGCAGAATTACCATATTACAGAAGGGAGTAATCTTCAAATATACACTCCTTTATAACGAATGGATGGAAGGCTTGGATCAATGGGCTGTATATCCAATCCCTTAGATATACAGAATCACTGACTGAAGTACAAAGCCAACCAGAGCTTTTGAAGCTTCTATGTCATCATAGAACCCCCCTATAATGACTGCAACATTGGATAGATGTCCACTACTGTTGCATGCCTGTCTAAATTTCAATTGAGAAACTGCTCACTGTCAGGAAATGGAAGAGCTCTTCAACAGTTCAGGTTAAGGTCCTTTCACATGAGGAATAGTCAACAATGTCATAAGAATTAGTATTACATTTGTAATTTGCAGATGTTCTTATCTGGAACGACTCCATGAGCAATTAGGGTTAAATGCCTTGCTCAAGGGCACATCGAGAGCAACATTTCGGTTACTGGCCCACTAGGCTACCTGACGCCCAGGAGTATCTCTGGCATGAGTAAAAATAGGCTAAATTAAGCTGACATGCATGACAGTGATGCATCACTCATTAGTAAGCCATAAGGAGCTGGGAGAGCTGTACTATAGTGTTTTGGAAATGAGAGCTGTGATGTTGGCATTTAGGGTAGCAGGGTAGCCTAGTGCTTAGAGAATTGGACTAGTAACCGGAAAGTTGCAAGTTCAAACCCCCAAGCTGACAAGGTATAAATCTGTTGTTCTGCCCCTGGACAGGCAGTTAACCCACATTGAAAATAAGAATTTGTTCTTAACTGACTTAGTTAAATAAAGGTAAAATATTGATGAGGCAATTGTTGGAAAAAGTGAACTTGTACAATTACACACAAATTGGATATTGCAAAAAACATACATGAGTCTCCTTGGTTTCAAAGACACATTATCACCAAAGCAGTTGTGTCTCTTTTGTTGAAGGTCAACAGGCAATATATTAATTTGTGACAGTTGATATATGGGATGACACACACACTGTTACGAATCCCTTTTGGCCCGACAGTCTAGGGAGGATGGTAATGAAACCCGTAACATAACTCATGCAAATAATTGTGACAAAGTAAAAGTGTGAACAAAATAACCAGGACAACTGAAATCTACCGTCAAACTCAGGGTTTACTTATAAACACACGGTAATGGCGGGAGCAGGAAAAGGGGCTGAGCTGGACCCAAGGAAAGAAACAATAAGTATACAAAAACACCCCTAAGTTAGACTAGCCTACTTTAACAACAGCTAACTAACCAAAAATACAGTGGGTGGTCCGCCCAGTTCTAACTAGTGTATTTAACAAAGTTTACCTACGGGTAGTGTATGCCCATGGGCGACTTGTCTTGGTTTCCCCTTTTCCCACCAGCAATCAAACACAAACACCATAACCAAAAACAATACTCACAGGTGATGACAAAGTGCTATGGAGGTGCTCAAACAAAAGAGAGGTCTAAGACACAACGCGAGTGAAACAGAGCGATCTACATACATGGCATTTACAGAGAGATTAAGCTCTAGAGCAAACAACTGATGGGGTTTTTAAACCAAGGGAAAGGAACCGTGATAGGGTAAGAAACAGGAGGAGGTGTGTCTTCTGATTGTTGATTGGCTTGGTGACTGATTGGGGAGTGATGATTTTCACCTGTGAGGGGAGAAGGAGAGAAAAGAAACACACACACACACACACAGGATACTTGTATCCGTAACACACACACACACACACACACACACACACACACACACTCTCCCCCATTGTATCCGATGATGACTTGCACTCCTTGAATCACAATGTTTGTTGAAGAACACTTCATCTGTTCTCACTCTCTCTCTGTGGGGAAATGCAATGTTATTAGTAATAGTTTCAAATAACATAGTTTCCATATAACAATGTCTGATTGAGATCACCTGTAAGTTGATTGGGGTTCCTAATGTCACGATGGGAAATGCTTTGTTATTGTACTATTTCCCTGCGTGTTTCATGCCACTAGATGGCAATATAAGACCATGAATGGTTCAAATATGTTCTCAGCTTTTTTAAATCTGAAAGTCGATTTCTCCCTCAGCTCTGCTCTGAGTCTTTGCTATCTGCAAGGTCGTTATTTCCACATAAGCCAAGCAAATTAAGATACTAAGCTTAGCATAATGTCTTTTAATCAAAGTCATTTAAATCTTCAACATTAAGGCTTAGATAACTAATTCTCCTGTCCAGAAATTGAGACATTAAACCCTTGTAAAACATTGTAAAATATTGACAATAATGTTAATGCTGAGATTTGGTAACTGTATAAATCTGACGATCAAATCCTTGTAGCTCCGCATCCACATGGTGGCAGTGTTATGGTATCTTGAGTTTATCATGTACAGTAACACTGTCTCACCAAAGACCTCTGTACTCTAATATCATATCTGCATAATCCATCTGGGAAAAAGGGCAAGTTTGCAGTACTGCAGTATTGCAGTACTATGCAGTACTGAATAGTATGTTTTGACAGGTTAAATCAACATCTAATCAAATAGAAAGAATTGGCTACTATGTTATTGTTATACCTGTAATATATACAGACCCCTCTTGACTAATTTGGGATTTCTTGTGTTGTAGCTGAGATGCGTGTTATAAAGGGCTAAGTCAAATGACGCTGTGAAAGGATTCCTCCCATAGATAATCCATGTTCCCATTACGGCTGACACATACAGTACCACAAATAGGATTGTATTGCAAGGCATGTTTGTGCATATTTCACAGAAATACCTGCTTTTCCTTTATTGACCCATACAGTCGATGACAATCAGTGACGTTCCCCCGGGCAAGCAGCAGTGACTCTCCTCTCTTTCCCCCTGCCTGAGGAGTGTCTGTAGCAGAGACACATCAATCTGTACAGCATTGCCATGAGAACCACTCAAAGACATTTAATTCCCACCAAGACAGGCACTCCTGCTATTGATCTATGTGCAGTGCCTGACTGGGGGGGGGGGGGGGGATTGACAGGAGGGTGGATGCAATCTCCTTTTACACATGTGATCTCTTGCTGCAGGCTGTGACCATTGTCAGGATAGACCACTGACTTGCCATTATGCTGCATCCAGGTCCATGTATGAATGCCGTAAGCTGTAATCCTGGCGAGAAAGGCCAGTTATTGATTGACTCCTGTCCCGTGATATAGAAGATAATGTCTGTGGATAGTAGCCCGGCTGTAGTTCTATGTGGTCCATTGATAAACTACACCAGGCTGCAGTGCTGATGATAGGTCAGTCACCTTAGCCCTGCACAGTGCTAACTGTGGGAACATTTGAGACATCTATTGAGGTACTGCTATTGAGTCATAGAACACCTATCCTTCCATCCACATCTCTGCTTGACGGACTGACAGCTGAGGTGAGATTCTGAGAGATGATGTGGCTCAACAGGAACCGTGTCTGGTGCCATGAGGTTTAACACAGCATATACAGAGGTTTTTACATGTGGAGGAGGGAAGTACCTGATATCAGGCCTGAGGTATGCAAGAGCAGGAAAATCTTCCCTGACACATTAAAGAGATTCTCCAGTACTTTTGTCCCTGAAAATGTTGTACTACAGTACGTAGTATGTCGCATCATTGCTCCCTCGCTCTGCTGTGTGTGCATCTTAGCTGTCACTCAAATGGCGAGAGGCTGAAGCTCATTGAGTAGAACTGGAATTGATAGGGGGCTGACCCACGTAGCAGAACATCTAGGGAAAAGGGCGTAACACAGCTCCCAGAAAAAACTATTGCTTTCAAACTAGGGATTTCATGTTATTAGTTAAGACAGTAATTCTGCTCATAGACGATGCATGTATGAACTACACATGTACACATCCAGCCCAAAGCGGGAGGTTTAAAAAATACTTAGTAGTCGCCAACATTCCCGAGCATGTGTTTTAAATATAGAGCTTGTCTTTTCAGTTGTGTTGTAAAAACTAAAAGCATTTTTCATACAAACCATACATGGTAATATGGTGGGATTTCCCCCAAAGTTCTCAATGCCTTATTTGGGTATAAACAGGACTCCGGGAGGTGATTGTTGATTGGCCAGAGACTTTAATGCAGGGAAACTTAATCAGTTCTACCAAATCTCTATCAACATGTTAAATGTGCAACCAGAGGGAAAAACATTCTAGATCACCTGTACTCCACACACAGAGATGCGTACAAAGCTCTCCCTCGCCCTCCATTTGGTAAATGTGACCACAACTCTATCCTCCTGATTCCTGCTTACAAGCAAAAATTAAAGCAGGAAGCACCAGTGACTCGGTCTATAAAAAATTGTCAGATGAAGAAGATGCTAAACTACAGGACTGCTTTGCTATCACAGACTGGACCATGTTCCGGGATTCTTCCGATGACATTGAGGAATACACCACATCAGTCACAGGCTTTATCAATAAGTGCATTGAGGACGTCGTCCCCACAGTGACTGTACGTACATACCCCAACCAGAAGCCATGGATTACAGGCAACATTCACACTGAGCTAAAGGGTAGAGCTGCCGCTTTCAAGGTGCGTGACTCTAACCCGGAAGCTTACAAGAAATCCCACTATGCCCTGCGACGAACCATCAAACAGGCAAAGCGTCAATACAGGGCTAAGATTGAATCATACTACATCGGCCCCGATGCTCGTCGGATGTGGCAGGGCTTGCAAACTATTACAGACTACAAAGGGAAGCACGCGAGCTGCCCAGTGACACGAGCCTACTTCTATATTCACTTCGAGGCTAGCAACACTGAGGCATGCATGAGAGCATCAGCTGTTCCGGACGACTGTGTGATCACGCTCTCCGTAGCTGACGTGAGAAAGACCTTTAAACAGGTCAACATACACAAGGCTGCGGGGCCAGACGGATTACCAGGACGTGTGCTCCGGGCATGTGCTGACCAACTGGCAGGTGTCTTCACTGACATTTTCAACATGTCCCTGATTGAGTCTGTAATACCAAAATGCTTCAAGCAGACCACCATAGTCCCTGTGCCCAAGAACACAAAGGCAACCTGCCTAAATGACTACAGACCCGTAGCACTCACGTCCGTAGCCATTAAGTGCTTTGAAAGGCTGGTAATGGCTCACATCAACACCATTATCCCAGGAACCCTAGACCCACTCCAATTTGCATACCTCCCAAACAGATCCTCAACGTAACCAAGACTAAGGAGATGATTGTGGACTACAGGAAAATGAGCACAAAGCACGTCCCGATTTTCATCGACGGGGCTGTAGTGGAGCAGGTTGAGAGCTCCAAATTCCTTGGTGTCCACATCAACAACAAACAATATTGGTCCTAACACACCAAGACAGTTGTGAAGAGGGCACAAAACCTATTCCCCCTCAGGAAACTAAAAAGATTTGGCATGGGTCCTGAGATCTTCAAAAGGTTCTACAGCTGCAACATCGAGAGCGGTTGCATCACTGCCTTGTACGGCAATTGCTCGCCCTCCGACCCCAAGGCACTTCAGAGGGTAGTGTGTACGGCCCAGTATATCACTGGGGCTAAGCTGCCTGCCATCCAGGACCTCTACACCAGGTGGTGTCAGAGGAAGGCCCTAAAAATTGACAAAGACCCCAGCCACCCCAGTCATAGACTGTTCTCTCTGCTACCGCATGGCAAGCGGTACCAGAGTGCCAAGTCTAGGACAAAATGGCTTCTCAACAGTTTTTACCCCCAAGCCATAAGACTCCTGAACAGGTAACCAAATGGTTACCCAAACTATTTGCATAGTGTGCCTCCCCCAAACCCTTCTTTTACGCTGCTGCTACTCTCTGTTTATCTTATATGCATAGTCACTTTAACTATACATTCATGTACATACTACCTCAATTGGCCCGACCAACCAGTGCTCCCGCACATTGGCTAACCGGGCTATCTGCATTGTGTCCCACCACCTGCCAACCCCTCTTTTTATGCTTCTGCTACTCTCTGTTCATCATATATGCACAGTCACTTTAACGATACCTACATGTACATACTACCTTAATAAGCCTGACTAACAGGTGTCTGTATATAGCCTTGCTACTCTTTTTTCAAATGTCTTTTTACTATTGTTTTATTTCTTTACTTACCTACACACACACACACACACACACACACACACACACACACACACACATACCTTTTTTTCACACCATTGGTTAGAGCCTGTAAGTAAGCATTTCACTGTAAGGTTTACACCTGTTGTATTCGGCAAACGTGACAAATAAACTTTGATTTGATTTTGATTTGATTTGATTGGCTGAGTGCAGTTCTGTGCTTGCCCAACACTTACTATTGGGTGGAAATCTATCTTCATCACTAGCAATTATGCCTAATTAAGTAATTGACATGTTTACATGTATTCATTACTGAAGCGCTGTAACGAACCAGAGCCAAACATGATGTTACATTCAACAGACTGGAGTGGACTGAGGTCTTCACAAGTCCAAACAGTAAAATGGTTGAATGTTGTAGGCTAAATCAAGGATATGCTTTAGAGTGATACAAAGAGCAACAAAAGGTTGCCTATTTGTGTGAGAGCCTTGGTGGAATGATTTATCAGTTTGTACGGAATGTAGCAGCAGTGTTATTTTATTTATTCACAGGAATGTTGTGAGGAGGCATTGTCGGGGCTCTCACCCCCTCTTCTTGAGGAGTTAGGGCATGACAAATACAACTGTCATCTCCCAATGTGAGGCAATGAAAGAAAAAAGTGTCTAAGTTAAATCCTGCAGGAGAGGGAAGTCACACAGGCTAGTTGTGATGAATAGACACTGTGTCCCCTTTGTGATAAACCATTTGTGTAAGTCACTCCCACTCAGGAGACGGTGACTGTGTATTTGTGCTCCTATTACACCGGTCCTCCTCTCTCCTCTGGACAGTCAGAATCTGTTGGGTTTATTCCTGGTTTGGATCACTGTTATTCATACTCACATGGACACTTGTTCATTTCTTCTAAATACTCAAGTATGAAAGATGAATACATAAACACCATGCAATGTCTATGAAATTCACCTATTTTACAATTCTTCCTCTGTATGCACCAAGCAAGCCAAAATAAAGGATCATACTACTTTCACGATAGTGACTTCCATTATTAACATCATGTTCATATTCAATTAAGTCTACAGTACACTACACTGTCATCTCATTCTATGAGGTCATGTTGGATGCTGATGTGAGTGTGGAGTGGGTGCTTCAGACCAGGCACTCTGGCCTCGACAGCTACAAGACTTTAATGATTACAAACCTCTCAACCAATCGATGGCTATCAGAACCTGGCCAGTGACAACTTTTTCCTCAGCCGCCCCGATCGCACAACGACAACAACAATAAAAGGAATGGGAGTAGGGAATTAATCAGCAACTGTAGAAGTTAAATTCATCATGACAATCGATAGCAGCCATTATCCCATTGGCACGGACGCGGAGGAGCTATTGGGAGAGCTTTGGTTTGCCCGTGATATATCTATATTTAGGCAGGAGCGAGGCATGGGATCAATATGCTACAGGCAGCTCATATTTCAGCCAGGCAGCAACCAGGGACCAGGAACAAGGGAAGGGGGGTGACATGGACTGGGGCAAACTACTGACAAGCAGGTACAGAGGCCATGATGGAAAGGAAAGGTAAGAGGAGGACAGGAGGAGAGGATGGTCCATGTGTGATAGTCTACTACTCCTACAGTATCATAGAGAAACTGGTTCTCTTTTGTCCACTGACTGTATTTTAATGTTGGGGTCAAGTGGTGCTAAATGATAACACTGCAGCTTTTGATCTCCTTACCTGTCTCTCACTTTTTCTCTCCCAAACTCTGCCCCCCCAAACACACACATGCCGTTGTATTGTCCAACAGTATGTAAACCACCAAAAAGCTACTGTTTGAGAAAGGCCTTTAGTCACATCACCCTTATGTTCCTCTGTCCTGATGATGCAACTGTTAGCAAAGTTAATGAACATGAAGGATGTTTTAGCTGAAGTTAGAGCACAACTCGACCCCCTGTCGCATGAATAATCTGAGTGTGTGTCACAGAGCGGAGACGTGTGTTCCCCTCAACTCCCAATAAATGGCTATTACAGATGGTGCTCTCTCCAATCGCCTGTTCCGCAGAAGAAGAAGAGAGAGAGCAGGATGTTAATGACGCACGGTGACTCTGTCCAGAGGAGCAATCTCAAAACCAGAGAATAATAAAACTAATTTCAAACTGGGGGGAAGAATGCACCAACAATCTGGCCTTTAAGGCCAACACAACAACACAAAGTCAGGGGTGGGGAAACTATTTGAGCTTTTGAAAACTTTGTCAGCACTCTGAGCGCCCTTTCATCTCTTCACTTGAGTAGCTAAGGTGTTACCCGGGTAACCTTTTGAACCGAGGTGCACCCTCCCCAACGCTCAATAAGATGCCTCCAGCATAGACGACGGCTTCACGTTATTACAATAAACTGTGCTTCTGCCCGTGTATCTCCCCTCCCTGCCATAATCCTCAGTCGTTTGCCCTTTACTTTTTCAAAGGCAGCCTGCGGGGCAGAATTGCCCTGTGTTGAGTGGAAGCTGACAGTGAATAAGTTCCCCTCTCGTCTGATGCCTTTTATCTCTGAGATTATACTTGGAGCAGGTCAAGATCAATGCTGTTTTAGGTTCGGGTCCATGTGTGTTTTCAGACACCTCAGGGTGGCAGTAGATGAAGTGTGCCAGCTCAGATCGCCACACCAGGAGATTATGGGGTTATGCCAACACTATAACGCAACTGGATATAGGCTATGATATAGAGAGGTACAGTACAATGTGAGAGAAACATGACAAGACTGATTAGGTGACATTGGGTCGCTTTTGTTTCAGTGGCTTCGGCAAGTTACTTTAAAAACTGTGTTGCATTGAAAGTCTATAGTCTCTACATTCAGCCTTTATTGTCTCCCTTCTATCTTTCTATCTAATCTGGTCCTGGGGAACTTAATTTTCTGGGTCTGCTGAGGGGGAACAAACTGAACAAATTACAAGGATGTAGCCAAAGACAAGGACAAGCTATGACAGGGTGACAAATTACTTTATGTGAGGAATCAGACAGGATACTGCAAACATCTCTGAACTGCACAACCACAGAAATCAATACAGTCCATGGCTTAGAATTAATGCACCCCATATTGATTAAGCTCAGAAACAAAACCCCAGTCCTGAGGGTCAGAAACAAAACCCTAGTCCTGAGGGTCAGAAACAAAACCCTAGTCCTGAGGGTCAGAAACAAAACCCTAGTCCTGAGGGTCAGAAACAAAACCCTAGTCCTGAGGGTCAGAAACAAAACCCTAGTCCTGAGGGTCAGAAACAAAACCCTAGTCCTGAGGGTCAGAAACAAAACCCTAGTCCTGGTGGTCAGAAACAAAACCCCAGTCCTGAGGGTCAGAAACAAAACCCTAGTCCTGAGGGTCAGAAACAAAACCCCAGTCCTGAGGGTCAGAAACAAAACCCTAGTCCTGAGGGTCAGAAACAAAACCCCAGTCCTGAGGGTCAGAAACAAAACCCCAGTCCTGAGGGTCAGAAACAAAACCCTGGTCCTGAGGGTCAGAAACAAAACCCCAGTCCTGAGGGTCAGAAACAAAACCCTAGTCCTGAGGGTCAGAAACAAAACCCTAGTCCTGAGGTTCAGAAACAAAACCCTAGTCCTGAGGGTCAGAAACGAAACCCTAGTCCTGGTGGTCAGAAACAAAATCCTAGTCCTGAGGGTCAGAAACGAAACCCTAGTCCTGGTGGTCAGAAACAAAATCCTAGTCCTGAGGGTCAGAAACGAAACCCTAGTCCTGAGGGTCAGAAACAAAACCCTAGTCCTGAGGGTCAGAAACAAAATCATAGTCCTGAGGGTCAGAAACAAAACCCGAGACCCGAGGGTCAGAAACAAAACCCTAGTCCTGGTGGTCAGAAACAAAATCATAGTCCTGAGGGTCAGAAATAAAACCCTATTCCTGAGGGTCAGAAACAAAACCCTAGTCCTGAGGGTCAGAAACTAAACCCTAGTCCTGAGGGTCAGAAACAAAACCCTAGTCCTGAGGGTCAGAAACAAAATCATAGTCCTGAGGGTCAGAAACAAAACCCGAGACCCGAGGGTCAGAAACAAAACCCTAGTCCTGGTGGTCAGAAACAAAATCATAGTCCTGAGGGTCAGAAACAAAAGCCTAGTCCTGAGGGTCAGAAATAAAACCCTATTCCTGAGGGTCAGAAACAAAACCCTAGTCCTGATGGTCAGAAACTAAATCATAGTCCTGAGGGTCAGAAACGAAACCCTAGTCCTGATGGTCAGAAACTAAATCATAGTCATGAGGGTCAGAAACAAAACCCGAGACCCGAGGGTCAGAAACGAAACCCTAGTCCTGGTGGTCAGAAACAAAATCATAGTCCTGAGGGTCAGAAACAAAACCCTAGTCCTGAGAGTCAGAAACAAAACCCTAGTCCTGAGGTTCAGAAACTAAATCATAGTCCTGAGGGTCAGAAGCAAAACCCTAGTCCTGAGGGTCAGAAACAAAATCCTAGTCCTGAGGGTCAGAAGCAAAACCCTAGTCCTGAGGGTCAGAAACAAAATCATAGTCCTGAGGGTCAGAAACAAAACCCTAGTCCGGAGGGAGGAATTAAGTCTCATATTAAACTGTTTCATGGCTGCATTATAACATTAAATCAAAGCAAATTGTATTGGTCGCATACACATTTTAGCAATGTTATTGCAGGTGTAGTGAAATGCTTGTGTTCCTAACACCAACAGTGCAGTAATATCTAACAATACACAATAATACACACACATCTAAAAGTAAAATAATGGAATTAAGAAATATCTAAATATTAGGATGAGCAATATACAGTATAAATATATATATGTGATGGGATGTGTAGACATTATTATAGATATTATGGACAGTATGTTGATAGAATATTTAGTATATCTGTAGAATACGTAGGATAGAATATTTAGTATATCTGTAGAATACGTAGGATAGAATATTTAGTATATCTGTAGAATACGTAGGATAGAATATTTAGTATATCTGTAGAATACGTAGGATAGAATATTTAGTATATCTGTAGAATACGTAGGATAGAATATTTAGTATATCTGTAGAATACGTAGGATAGAATATTTAGTATATCTGTAGAATACGTAGGATAGAATATTTAGTATATCTGTAGAATACGTAGGATAGAATATTTAGTATATCTGTAGAATACGTAGGATAGAATATTTAGTATATCTGTAGAATACGTAGGATAGAATATTTAGTATATCTGTAGAATACGTAGGATAGAATATTTAGTATATCTGTAGAATACGTAGGATAGAATATTTAGTATATCTGTAGAATACGTAGGATAGAATAGTATATATACAGCAATAGTTGAATAGGATGGACTTGACTAGAATACAGCATATACATATGAATAATAACTTTCCTCTCAAAACAACTGAAACTATTATTTATCAATATTAAATATTTAAATGAGAGAGTTTTAAGGCATCTGTACAGGAAATGATGTCCTCCTCCTCACTCATTTTGTGGGAAGTTTTCCCAGGTCACACCAGTTGAGGCCGGCTACTCTCAGTAATTTCTGCCTCTGTTTATTTGGGTCCTGGGGGTTGCATTTCAGAGACTGGCGAGTGATGTTGCTGACTGATTTTTAGTAGGCCTAAAAGGGCAGTAAACTATCTGTTGAATCTACACAGAGTGTACCAAACATTAAGAACACCTGCTCTTTCCATGACATAGACTGAACAGGTGAATCCTGGTGAAAGCGATGATCCCTTATTGATTGTTAAATCCACTTCAACCAGAGTAGATGAAGGGGAGGAGACAGGTTAAATAATGATTTTTAAGCCTTAAGACAATTGAGACATGAATTGTGTATGTGTGCCACTCAGAAGGTGAATGGGCAAGACAACATTTTTAAGTGCCATCCAGACAACTTGACACAACTGTGGGAAGCATTGGAGTCAACATGGGCCAGCATCCCTGTGGAACACTTTTTACACCTTGTGGCGCCCATGCCACGACAAATTGAGGCTGTTCTGAAGGCAAAAGGGCTTCTGTCCTCCGTCCTATTACAGATCCGAGCAGTAGAGATAGAAGTCTATTCTTGCCACAGCTAAAGCTCTCGACCAATGGGATCAGTCTGAGCGACACATCAATAAGATGGATGTTAGGCATGGAGCTTCAAACCGAGCGTGCTGGGCCCAGACATCATTGGGGCCAAGATGAGTAAAGGGTTGTAGCCCTTCTTCTGCCCCCACCTAATACGAGGTGCTGCCTGGGTGACAGGAGCCCATAAATAACCAAGCTAGCGTGCCAAAGGAACGCACTCACCTGAACACCGACATGGACCCAGCACAGCAGAATGCTATGGCAGGAGAGTACAGGGCACAAGACCGCAATAAATGCCCTACAACTTTGTAATGTCACAGGACAAGGGAGAGAGAGTGTGTGTGTGTGTGTGTGTGTGTGTGTGTGTGTGTGTGTGTGTGTGTGTGTGTGTGTGTGTGTGTGTGTGTGTGTGTGTGTGTGTGTGTGTGTGTGTGTGTGTGTGTGTGTGTGTGTGTGTGCGTGCGCGCACGCACGCGTGCGTGTGCGAGAGAATGAAGAACAAACACTAGTGTAAATATAACCCATATTTGTATTCCCTTTTGTACTATTTGCACATCGTTATAACTCTTGAGTGGCACAGCGGTCTAAGGCACTGCATCTCACAACTGGCTGTGATTGGGAGTCCCATAGGGCGGAGCACAATTGGCCCAGCGCTGTCCGGGTTAGTGTTTAGCCTGGGTAGGATGTCTTTGTAAATAATAATTTGTTCTTAACTGACTTTCCTAGTTAAGTAAAGGTTAAATACATGTGTTTTAATAACACTGTACATAGCCATAATATGATATTTGAAATGTGTCTATTCCTTTAAAACTTGTGGGTGTAATGATTCCTGTTCATTCTTGATTGTTTATTTCACTATTGTTTATTACCTATTTCACTTGCTTTGGCAATGTAAACATTTGTTTCCCATGCATATGAAGCCCTTTGAATTGAATTGGGAGAGAGACAAGAGAGAGAGAGAAAGAGAGAGAAAAAGTGTCCCAATTGTCGTATGGAATGGACCAAGGTGTAGCGTGGTGAGCGTACATTTCTCTTTATTTGCAAATGTCGCCAACAAAACAATAATACAACAAACGACCATGAAGCTCCGTAAGGCTATACATGCACAAACGAAGACAACTACCCACAACTACCAAAAGGAAAAAAGGCTGCCTATGCATGATTCCCAATCAGAGACAACGAAGAACAGCTGTCCCTGATTGAGAACCATACCTGGCCAAAACATAGAATCAAACAACATAGAATGCCCACCCCAAATCACACCCTGACCTAACCAAATAGAGAAATAAGGCTCTCTAAAAAACGTCTCTCTAAGGTCAGGGCGTGACAAAAAGAGAGAGAAAGAGAGAGTGTGAGAGCGAGAGCTAGAGAGAGAGAGAGATAGACAGCGAGAGAGAGAGAAAAAAAAGGAGGATTAGGCCACAGACAACACAATTAAACTATATTCACAAAATCGTTTTATTCTTCATTCTTTAGCTTACCCCTAATCTCATTAAACATGCCTTTCATGTCTCAAAGTAAGGTTATCAGAGACTCAATATTTTGAATGGTCAGCCTTCCCGCTGGGTAAAAACTGGTAGAAGCAAAATTGTAATTTCAACCAAAAGATTATGTGATCACATTGATTTAACGTGGGAAACTGATTGACTTTGCAAAAGGTAATCAACGTAAGTGAATTTAGTATTTTTTTCACCCAACTTTGAAAGTAAATCCAATGACAGGTTGAAATGTTTTTTTGATTTCACATTGGATTCACATTAGTTGACAACTCAAGCAAACGTAAATCAAAACTAGACGTTGTGCCCAGTGGGTTGTCTCTTAATTTGGCAAATCTGCTCATACAAAATTACAAATCCCTGCAATAGATTTAGCATGTAAACAGGCCCTTAGGATAGATGGATGTGGAGGAGCCAATGAGCAAGGCAGATGCTAAGGGAATGATATGGATGGTGGTGCAAAAATGGTGGTAGCAATGAAACAGAGACACTAAGGTCTGGCATGTATTCCAAGGGGAGGGGAGGACGGCAGGAAGAGGCAGAAGAGAGGAGGACATCTTTACGAGGCTGGGTGGGATACAGCCAGTTGATTAAGACATTAAATGTGATAGGAAAGCATTCAACAGGAAGGTGTGATTACTGCCAGGAAACAGAGACAGTGGAGCATGTATTGACATAGTGTGGGCAGTGAGGGAAAGAGAAGGTTTGAGATCCAGTCAGTGGAGGCTGCTGACGGGAGGACAGCTCATCATGATGGCTGGAATGGAGTATAATTGAGTGAATGGAATGGTATCAAACACATGAAAACCATGTGTTTGATACCATTCCATTCACTCTATTACAGACATTATTATGAGTCATCCTCCCCTCAGCAGCCTCCACTGGATCCAGTATGATGGAGAAGGGGATACATGTATTGAATTTAAAGAGCATACAGAGTAGAACATCATTAGATACAGTCATATATTTTGTTATATTTTTTAAGAGAAACGGGTCTGACATATAGGATTTACAGTGGTTTCTCCGTGTCTCTGGGCCACACACCAGTACAGTAGGTGGCGGTAATGCACCATGACGTTGGATGCCAGCCGCCGATAAACCCACCGAAGAAGATGTTTCTCGTGATCCGCACGTTACTCATAGGACGTCACGCGGAAATACATTAAGCAAAGATGGCAGCGTCCTTGATAAGCAAATGTTGACTGCAGTGAAGTGTCAAAAAATGCCCCATAGTTGTAAATCATTCTCAGAACGGCAACGTGAAAGCTGACAATAGAAGACTAACATGGAAAAAAGAGAATTCACTGCTTCGCTAGTGGTAATGTCTTTAATTTCCTCCATCGTGTAATACCGCACTGCTCGTCTTCTTATTGTGCTTGCAATATTAATTAAGCTAACTTGCAAGCAAGCAAATTGTCTGTATTTCGACTAATTTACCAGCCAAAACGATTTTGCATTATTGCCTAAACAAGTGCTCACGATAATGTTGCGTGCTAACTGTCACTAGTCTTCAGCACCGCTGACAGCAAAGGTTTGGCTCACAATGAACTGTCACCCTCATTTGGAAGGTCAGTAATGGATTAGGAAGCACTGGCAACACCATTAGCTAGCTGAAAATTCTCAGCTACAACGCCACTTGACCTTTTCAAGTGTGTTATTTTATGCAGTGTTGTGTGTCATTCTGCAAGTGTGCTTACTGTGCTTGCTATAATATGGTAAAGATTTCAGTGGTTATCATGGGTGAGTTTGATAAGGAAAACAGAAAGTTAAGCGCAGCATAGTTTGATAAGGACCTTATGATCTGTCTCACCCATTCCCATAGTCAACATTGCTAAACTTTTAGAGCCTTATTTCCTTTGCACCAATGCAAAGTTTAAGGTCTCCCGAGTGTCGCCGCGGCCGAGGCACTGCATCTTAGTGCTAGAGGCGTCCCCACAGACCATGGTTCAAAATAGGCTGTATCACCACCGGCCGTGATTGGGAGTCCCATAGGGCGGCGTCCCGGCGTCGTTAGGGTTTGGCCGGGGTAGGCCGTCATTGTAAATAAGAATATGTTCTTAACTGACTTGCCTAGTTAAATAAAGGCTACAACGTGTGCACCTATTTCAGAAGGAAAAATGACTAACACATACAACAGCCACTTCACTCCATTAGCTATTATGGTGTTACAAAGCAAATACAAGGCTATGTAACAACATATTGACACAATGTTGTATCCTGAGTAATTACCGTGCTAATACAGTTATAAGAGCAACTTAGTATAAAGTGCCTTATGTTCTTATTCCTAAATGTGTGCATTGTATGACCATCTGGGTTAGAATCTGGGTCGTCTGCAGACCGTAGGACTATGCTAGCCCGCTGAGCTAAAGTCTTGGAATTTGCTCGGGAAACTAATGCAAATTTCCAGGTCAGGCAATGTAACTCATCACAGGACTATGGTCCACCAAATCACTTCCTTAACAGGTGTAAATGTTGCACTGGACCAAAGGGGTTGGGCAGTACCCAAAGATAATGTCATTGCTCAACCATAATTATTTGAGTTAGTACCAGCATCATGGGAAACATTCAGAATGGCCTTTTCCTAATTATTTCTAAATGGGTTAAAAGTAGGGAAAGAGAGTAACGTATCCAACTGTTCAAGGACATGTTCCATGTTCGTTATGGTGATGGCTCAGTGTGGGAGCAAAAACAATGGCTCTTTGTTGAATTCCTTATCACTATGCTGTCAGAATATCTCTTAAGTCTCTCAGAGTGTGTGAGATTGTGTGTGTATTTGGATTTTTGTGTGAGTCGAGTTTCCCGGATGAGTGTTTGTCTCTGTGTGTCATCTCTCTCTGCTAGACTATGCAGTGTTTCTGAGATGCCTGAAGATGACTGTGTTTGTTCGCTACATGCTAGGCGGGGGGCTGTGCTGGGATGTGCGTGGACCTCACCCTCTTCCCCCTGGACACCATTAAGACCAGACTGCAAAGCCAGCAGGGCTTCACCAAGGCTGGGGGTTTCCGTGGCATCTATGCAGGGGTTCCATCTGCTGCCATCGGCTCTTTTCCCAATGGTGAGAAACGTATTATTAGTCTCTGTCACCACTAAGACCCCACAGAAAGACTACCTGTTGACACACCGTAATAAAGCCTACACATGGAGAGCATCTGATTGACTTGTTTATTAATGTTTACTCAAATAACCTCTTCAATAATTAACTAAATACATGAAACAAATGTTTTATTATTGTTAGCCTTTTCCTTGTACGACCAGCCTATGTTTGCCCACAACTGTTGATTGATTAAAGCATTTGAATAATAAAATGAGAGCAGCTCACAAACTTATTAATGAGATGGGAAAGGCTACACGAACACCTCTGGTGCCCAAATTGACGACGTACAGTACCAGTCAAATGTTTGGACACACCTATTCATTCAAGGGTTTTTCTTTATTTTTTACTATTTTCTACATTGTAGAATAATAGTGAAGATATGAAAACTATGAAATAACACGTATGGAATCATGTAGTAACAAATCAACATTTAGCCACCCTTTGCCTTGATGACAGCTTTGCGCACTCTTGGCATTCTCTCAACCAACTTCATGAGGAATACTTTTCCAACAGTCTTGAAGGAGTTCCCACATATGCTGAGCATTTGTTGGCTGCTTTTCCTTCACTCTGTAGTCCTACTTATCCTGAATCCATCTCAATTGGTTTGAGGTCGGGTGATTGTGGAGGCCAGGTCATCTGATGTAACACTCCATCACTCTCCTTCCTGGTCAAATAGCCCTTACACAGCCTGGAGGTGTGTTTGGTAATTATCCTGTTGAAAAACAAATGATAGTCCCACTAAGCGCAAACCAGATTGGATGGTGAATCCCTGCAGAATGCTGTGGTAGCCATGTTGGTTTCTAAATAAATCACTGACAGTGTCACCAGCAAAGCACCATCACACCTCCATGCTTCACCGTGGGAGCCACACATGCAGAGATCATCCGTTCACCTACTCTGCGTCTCACAAAGACACGGCGGTTGGAACCAAACATTTCCAATTTGGACTCTAGACCAAAGCACAGATTTCCACCGGTCTAATGTCCATTGCTCGTGTTTCGCCCAAGCAGGTCTCTTCTTCTTATTGGTGTCCTTTAGTAGTGGTTTCTTTGCAACAATTTGACCATGAAGGCCTGATTCACACAGTCTCCTCTGAACAGTTGATGTTGAGATGTGTCTGTACTTGAACTCTAGCATTTATTTGGGCTGCAATTTCTGAGGCTGGTAACTCTAATGAACGTATCCTCTGCAGCAGAGGTAACTCTGGGTCTTCGATTCCTGTGGGGGTCCTCATGAGAGCCAGTTTCATCATAGCGCTTGATGGGTTTTGCGACTGCACTTGAAACTTTGAACGTTTTTGAAATTTTCCGTATTGACTGACCTTCATATCTTAAAGTAATGATGGACTGTCATTTCTCTTTGCTTATTTGAGCTGTTATTGCCATAATATGAACTTGGTCTTTTACCAAATAGGGCTATCTTCTGTGTACCACCCCTACCATGTCACAACACAACTAATTGGCTCAAGCGCATTAAGAAGGAAAGAATTTCCACAAATAAAAAAAAACTTTTATCAAGTCACACCTGTTAATTGAAATGCATTCCAGGTGACTACCTCATGAAACTAGTTGAGAGAATGCCAAGTCTTCAAGGCAAAAGGTTGCTACTTTTGAAGAAGCTCAAATAAAAAAATATATTTTGATTTGTTTA